>NC_034010.1:21825210-22125210 GCF_000346465.2 Prunus persica
CCCCCCCCCCCCCCAACACCCCTTCCCTTTCCAAACAAAAAAACAAAAAAAGAGAACAAACTAATACCCCACAAGTGAAGGCAGCTACAAGCATTCAAATGGGAAAAAAAAAGAGGAAACAATTGATAGAACTATGGCTTGAAGAAAATAAATAAAATTCATTGATCTACTAAACACTAGACAAAGAGGACATAACTTGATCGGAAAAAAGGAGGGGAGGGGCAAACAGAAGCAGGAAAAACACACAATGACAGAGTTATTCTACCTCAGGTTTAATAACAGCCATGTCACCTTCTGACATTTGTACAAAGCCAAGTTCTCAGACTTAAAAACTGGAGTGCATCAGGCAAAAGAAAATAACTTTATGCTTCTTAAGCAATGAGGCTCATATGCAAACTAATTTAACTTGTCCACAGTTATTTCCTGTCAAGTCAAACAACATTATCATTAGCGGCCCTTCTGTGTAAAACTTGCCCAAATTTTTATCTAACACAAATTAAACAACACAGCTCTTACATGCCACGAAACAACCATTTCCAATATTTCTTAACAAAATCTGTACTTCATACTTATTTCCTTCATTTCCAAACGTAAGGAAACAGGATGTTGATTATTATATTTCCCTAAATCATGTAATAAAACTTACAATTTTTAGGTACCTGAGCTGAGTTTATCGATTATAATAAATATTATAACTGATAGATGATTGAAGACTCATTTTACTAAAGATTTCAGTGCACTGAGCTCCGAATTAATGGGTAAATCGCAATTTTTGTTCTTTGCAACCAATTTCTTTTTCCTGCACTTTCTCGGCAACCAAACAAGTATATATAGAAGAACCAATACATATAGGAAAGCAAAAGGACAGACAAACCAATTAACACAAAAAGGAGACATACTTAAAGTACGGATTGCAGATAGCGAGAGCTTTGAATTGCAGAGATTTGGCGGTTGTCGGCGAACCCCAAAATGGATAAAAAGCGATTTAATTTATGCATTTGAGAAAAATAAAAATGAAAAAATAAAAACTTTATTTGTGTCTGAAAATGCGTCAAAATACAAACGTCTGCCACTCACACGTCAGCCTTCGTTAGGGTTTCCTGACCTCTGTCATTTATGTCTGATTGTTTATTCATGTTTACAATCGACGGCTCATACTCATTTATAAGTGTTTAGTTAACTTTACGCCATTAATTGAAGTGAATCCTATCAATAGCGAAAAACTTAACATGTAATATCTATATATATAAAGCAAAAGGTAGAGAATGATGAAACATTCAAAATACCAGAAAATATCCTTAGTTAATGCAAACATTAAGAACTAAACTTATTAATTAAATGAGGATAATATGGTAAATTCACACTTTTTATAAAAAAATTAAAATTAAATAAAAAATAATGGATCCTATTTTTATGGAACACTTTTTAAGTCTAAAATTTAAAATTTTTTTAAAAAAATGCCTCTCGCAAGCGCGGAAGCACATGCAGAGAGGCTAGTATCAAGAAAGAAAAGCTTACATACAATACAACGTATTACAGAAAGAAATCTACATATAACGTATCACCTATGTTGTACGGACACCTTAATTAGTTAAAATAATATAATTTTTCAGAATAGCAATGGGCCTATTTTGGGTCAGGTATGACAATACTATTCCCGTCCCCGCACTCTATCCCCATCTCGTCACTGCCCCCATCCCCCAATAATTTTTTTTGAGGAATCCATGTCCCTGTTGAGGGATTCTCTATCAAATGTGTCCCGAATCCCCTATTTATTTGTAGACCAACCAATTCACTTATACAACACTAAATATGTTCTTAATGTTAGTCGAGTAAATAGAAACATGTATCCATACAAATAAAATGTAGCCTAATTAAAAAAGAAACTGGTTGATCATCACTATGTTATTAAGATATACAACATGCAAACCTGTCATTTTTATTTAGAAACCTGAGAGATACACATGTAATTGAAATGAATGCCATATGCAAGAAAGAAAGACCCCATAATAGTATAATGGTATTAAATTTCTAAAATAATTTGAAAATAAGTTCATTGTTATTTTATAAAAATTAAAAATTATAATCTCTGATCAGGTCAAGTTCGAGAATAAGGATAATAGTACCATTTCCGGCCTATCTTTGACCGGGGATTTTTAAAATTCAAGGATCCCTATACCCGCCCCAAAATTTCCCTTAAAATGTCCCCCAATTAGGATCGGGGACCCGACGGAAATTTCTGCCATCTCTAAGAGTATTGAACATGCATTGGACATAATTAACAAACTTGAACACAGTCAAGACACTCACTGACATGGTCAACCCACGGTACACTTGAAATTGTTTTAAAATTAGGGCCAAAACACAATTATTGAAACTTGTTTAGGGACAATTTTGATTTTTAAAAAAAGAAACTGGAGTCAAAATTATAATTTTGAAACTCTTTTCTACTTATGCCAGTTACCTTATCAGGCCCTCTTTCTCTCCATCCCAACTTCCCCCCACCTTTTTCTTCTCTTCTTGGTACTTGAGATCAACTTATATTTTATTTTGTGTTGTATTAATTATTTTGTGTCGATACTCGGTACTCAAATATTGAATTAGTCCAACATCCGAGTCTAATCCACAATTCTTATTGGTGCACCCAACATGGATTAGGATACTAGTTGTCTTTAATTGGAATCATTTTGCTCCTACCAACCAACCCACCAAAAGAGACCTAATGATCATTTTATCGCGATGGAGACTATATGAGCTAACTATGCTCATCATCTGTCGAGCCTCAAACCAACTACTTTGCCTGTGGGATTTGGTTGTGGATATTTAATTTGGGCCATGATGAACCTCCGTTTCCAATTTGTATAGTTAAGCCCATAAGCTTTTTGACTCAAATCAACAAACACAAAATATTTCAGCTAGTTTTAGTTGCCTTCATGTTTTCTCAATTCATCCATAAATGCAGGCATCTCTATCTATATTTTGCAGCTTTGCATAGTTTTTGCTCCCAATTTCGTAGGTTTAGACAGACAGACAGACAGACAGACAGACAGATGATGTTTTTGTGTTGGTCGGCTGAGCCTTGTTGGGTGGAAGAAGAAAACATGCAAGTGTATGACATCGGATGGCTGCCGCGTGGATCCAGGGTGTTGCTTGGACGGTTTGATGCGAAGTGTGTGGTGGTTGAAAACTTTGAAGATTAGGAAAAATTAAGGGTTCAGATTCGAAATGATTGAGACGGGGCCCACATACCACAAAAGTAAAGCAATTGTGTGAGTTGGATTTTGAACGGCCGGCCAATTCTCATGACAAAAGGATTTTTCAGTTTTCTGAGGAGAATGAGCAGGTCATGGTGAGGTCCCCTTGGTCCTACCCACTTATGAATGTTTTCTAGCAATCAATTCTTGTGTGTGTATTATATTTTAGGGCATGGATAATGTTGATACATCCAAATAAGTGTTATAAATCTGGAGAATTTGGAGAGAATTGAGAGAGAGAGAAGGGAATGTATTCTCATATATTTCTGTGTGTTTACAATCTCATCTCTGTGTGTCGTACAAGTAGAGGGAGAAGCCTATTTATAGGCAAGTAGAGGTGTAGAGGTGGGCTCCACCATATATTTTACAACACTCCCCCTTGGAGACCACAAATGATACAGAATATGTTTCGTTAAAAACCTTGCCAGTAAAAACCCAGTGGGACAAAAACTGGTCAAAGGGAAAAAGAGTACATAATCATGTGTAACATAAAATTCTATGTATATTGACGCGCGTGCGACACTGCCTCGTTAAAACCTTGCCAGGAAAAACTCAGTGGAATAAAAACCTGGACGAAGGAAAAAGAGTACAGTGTTTGAAGATCTTTATTGATAGCGCGCTCCCCCTGATGCTTGACAAAATATCTTTAAGTCATACTGTTGATCAGCTTTTTGAATATCGTAGTTGACGCTGCTTCTGTGAGTCAATCTTAAGCGACACTGCCTCGTTAAAACCTTACCAGGAAAAACCCAGTGGGATAAAAACCTGGATGAAGGAAAAAGAGTACAGTGTATGAAGGTCTTTATTAAAACCATGCTCCTCCTGATGAATATCTCCCCCTGAAAAATTTAGGACTAGCTTTTGTCCAGTAAGCGACCATAAAAATTTTCATAGTATACCCTAAACCTTTGAGCGACACTGCCTCGTTAAAACCTTACCAGGAAAAATCCAATGGGATAAAAACCTGGATGAAGGAAAAAGAGTACAGTGTGGAGCTGAGCTCTATCTGGTCTAGTATACTTCTGGAAGAACATTTAAGGACCAACGGATAAGACTCACTTAGTATAAGCAAGAATCTCGTTGGTATAATACTCGATCGAGACAAATATTTCATGAATTCTGCAGAAGTTTTAATGTGTTGCAATCACATTATAATCAATGTACTCACTGAGGTAATTTATGCATAGTAATATTGAGTACAAACTTTGTGCTTCAAGCACATGTCCTTTAGGGACTTGCTTTATGCAATATCAATCCTCTCAACGGATTTTGTCTAAAAGGGATTAAACTTTATGACACATTATATAGCTTTTACCTAGCTATTTATACATCTTTAGGAAATCGCTTCTGGCGATATGCTCTGTGCATTTAATAACCCTTAAAGATAATATGTTGGTCTCCGTAATTGTGTAATAAGGGGGGGGGGCACAATTGAATCTGTAAATATGGAGAAAACCCAACATTCCTTGTTTCTGTCAGAAACAGTGTGTCATACAAAGTAGGTATATTCCCTTTTATTCCGAACACCCAAGTATAAATTCAGTATTAACAAATTTTGGAGTTCGTATTGTGGGTTTGTTCTTTCACGTTCATTCTCATTTATAATGGAATTACCTCATTCTATTTTGGCCAATGATATTGTCGACATTTAATAATTGAACGTGGTTCCAATCTACACAGCCCATTGATGATTTGAGTAGCTACTCAAAAACCAAAAATTGTCATTCATCAATTCATGATCCCACCATTCTTATTTGCATGCGCATGCATCAATTATAAGCATTTCTTTGCTTTTGGGTACCCAAGCCACTTCATGAGGCTTTTATTATGTGAGAATGTGGATTATAACCTCCATTGGAGCGTTATTTAGCAGTAGGGCGTGGATAATCTCCATTTAGGGAGTTGGAACATTTAGAACCCATATATCTGTCATGCTGAAGGCATGCCACAGATTAATACATACATGTCAATTAATTTCTGGGACCTTAACCCATATTATGGGACTTTAACCCATATAATTTGCTACGCATTAGGCGTGCACAATATCAATATTGACATGTCAAAGGATTGTCCTTTCGGGATTTCAATCCACATCATTTGCTACGCAACAGGCGTGCATCATATTAATCACTGCTATACCCATATTCTGTTCTTATGGGACTTTAATCTGTACAGTGTATTATCAATGTATCCAACTTACAATCTGTAAAATTTGCATTAATAATTCATGGATACATACAGGCCATTCTTTTGGAACAGACTTATCTCCCCATTTGGTTACCTTTCAAGATAAAATATCAAATAAGTATATAAGCATATAATAACACAAATACTGCTTACATCCTTAGGTGGGAGAAACTTTTCTCAAGTATCATTCAAGCTCGTATCGGCCCAGTAAATATAATGTAGCGCTTGATGATCTAGTTATATCTTGCAAGAGCAAAATCACAACTCTTTTCTCTGTCAAAAACAAATAATCCTCAGAGAGTTACAAAAAGAGAAAAAATGCAAAAAATTGTGATATTGATTGCAAGAGAAGGTAAGCAATTTGGGAAGGAAGCTGGTGGGAGCAGACAACAAGCTCAGCAATCAAGGAAGGAAGCTGGTGGGAGCAAACAACCAGCTCTCATTTCTTCTAGTCTAGAAGAACTTCCAGAGATTAGAGCATAAGGTTGCCTTCACAGTTCCCTGATGTAGCGGAAACGTGATCAGGGATAGTCTCGCTTCCTGAATGGATGATCAGAGATAGTCTTGCTTCTCGGGCATATTAAGTGCTCACTGATAAGAAAAACAAGTAGATATCGCATCCCTAGGTATGGAGAAAACTGGATGTCTTCTGCAAAGAGAATTTCGTTAGTAACACATTTATACACAAATACAATGAATAGGTAGAACCGGTGAATTTCAAATTAACCATAAGAAAAATTGCGAGATTCTTGGGATACTTTTGAAAAAGTAGCTCCGTGAAATCCGCAAAGCAAGATCGGCTTTTGACGAAAATAATACTTTGAAAATGCCGAAAGTGCCGACAAACATTAATGGAGGCCACGTGAAGTTTTGGAATCTGGGAAAGAAGAAAGAGAATATGGGGATCCGAAAAGATATTGGGATCCTGAAAAACTGTAGCCATATTTCCTCCTATAGATATTGCCTTTGCAAAACTCTGAGCAACTGCGTTTCAACTTAACTTCCTTCATTTTCTGAAACTTTAGTTTTCTTAAGACTTTCTTCGAAACCTTCTTAAAAATGGCTTCCTCTTCTTCCTGCCCAGATTATTTCAATTTAAATGATACTCCCACAACAACCAGTGACGCCCAAGTTTGGCGTCCATCCTTTGTATCCAAAAATCGTCATCTCACAGTTAATGATTCTGTGATGATGAATGATGCTACTGCTGTCATAGTAGCTAGGAATTTCATTACTCCAATGGATGAAATGCTGTTAACAGGGAGATCAGAGGAAGAGGCTATTGATGACTCAATGGCTTTTAGCATTCAGAGTGCTGCTTCTGTTTCTAACATGGCTGATCGTTTGCGTGCTAGAGCAAACGAGGTTCAGATTTTAACAACTGAAAATTCGTCTCTCCAAAGAATGCTTCATGAGTCTCAACAGGAGGTTGAGAAACTTAAAGGAGAGAATAATGCCTTGTTGAAACTGGTGAGTTCGTACTCTGTTGATACACTGAGAAGGCTAGACATGCTGCAGGTCTCCAATGAAAGAATTTTGGGAGACCACGAGAGGCTCATGGCTAAGCTTAAGAGGCGCCGTCCTCTTCCTTCAGAGGCTTCCAGAACATAATGTAATTTTATAGATTTTACAGGGTCTGCACCTTCATTGCAGGTGGAAAAAATCTATCTGTTGTATGTTCCCGTAATAATAATTGCGCACACTCTTAAACTTGCACCTATGGTTTTTACGTCTTTTCAAAATGACGGTTTAGAACCTTGTGCCTTATAGGTTCAAATAACCACATCGACTCTCCCAAATTTCATATTTCAACGTATGGAACTTTTGCCTGGGCTAACACAAACTCAGAATTTATTCGCCCTTTCCAAGTGGACATGAAATATGAATTGAGTAAAAGCCACGGTAATATCTCATATATTTGGGTTCATGAGCTTCCGGCCCAGATATAACAAAATATGTGGGGAGCCTCAATTCATCATTCTCTTATGCCAAAGAGATATGTGGCGTACCACAATTTGCAATAATACCTCAAGGGTTGTCCATTTAATTGTTGGAACTTCAGGTTCTCAACACTGTTAGATTTTGAACTTCTGGCCAAAATCACATATTCTCATGGTATGGACATTCAATCCTCTTAGATTTTGAACTTCGGGCCAAAATCACATATTCTCATGGTATGGACATTTTTACAATTTTTCTGTATATATTTCTGGACTTCAAGCCCTTACATAATTGTCCATAATTTGAGGAACTTCTGGCATCTCATTTAATTGCTCATCCATGAGTTTAAGGAACTGCAGGTTCCCTTTTGAATGGTGATAGTTTACCCAAAATGGTAAATATTTATGCATACATCACTATTCATGTATACGGCACTATTCATGTGTACAGTACATTTGCCAGTACAGTTATCATCCATGTGTACGGCATTATGAACCAATACGGTACTGTTACATCATTAAGGAACCCCAGGTCCTTATTTATATGTCAGGGATCAAGAACCCTCAAGTCCGATCACATGTTTACAAATATAGTACCGGAGAGACTGCCAGTTCTCATATTAACATCATCATCAAGGATCTTCAAGTCCTGATGTAATTGTATGATGAGGATCAAGGAACTTCTGGTCCTGATCTGCATACTGTAAAAATTCATCATACAGCACATTTAATCCATAAAATAAATTACTTGCTGTATGGACGTTAATTCCGCACCATACTTTAAATAAAAGGAAATATCAAGTATGAGGGTTAATTCCACATCATACTTTTAATAAAAGTAAATGTTCAGTAAAGTAAATTCATAAAGTATGAGGGTTAATTCCACATCATACTTTTAATAAAAGTAAATGTGCAGTAAAGTAAATTCATAAAGTATGAGGGTTAATTCCACATCATGCTTTTAATAAAAGTAAATGTGCAGTAAAGTAAATTCATAAAGTATGAGGGTTAATTCCACATCATACTTTTAATAAAAGTAAATGTGCAGTAAAGTAAATTAATAAAGTATGAGGGTTAATTCCACATCATACTTTAAGTAAGAGTAAATGTGCTTGTATGAGCACTAATTCTGCTCCATACTTTTAAATAAAAGTAAAGGCGTGGACGATAAACCCGCACCACCCTTTTAAATAAATACTGTTGTATGGGTAATAAACCTACACCATACAGTAAATAAAATAAATGTGGGGTTAAAAACCACCACCGAATAAAATAAGAAAAATGTTAGTATTAGTAACGGCCTCCCACTGATAATATGTTTAGTATTACCAAGGGTCCATTTTTGTTAATGGTTAGTAAAAGAAAAGCAGATAAATATAATAGGAAATAATAGGGAAGATAAGGGAGCAGAGATCTTATCGCTTATTTTTTTTTTTCCGCTTATGCCCTTGCTGAGTGATCCCTTTTTTTTTTTTTTTTCAGCATTTTGGTGGGTTTTCACATGTGCAGCAGAATATGTGGGTGGGGCTGTAATCATGCGCTCCCGACAACATGTGCTGTTCTTTTTCTTTATCGGTGTGTGGACTCACTTTCCAGATGATAAGGGGGGATGCACATGGTTAGCGCAATAATTGCTTACACTTCCTTTCCAGATGATTGCCCATACCCTGAATAAACATACCCCATGAGATCGACGAGCAAGTGGATGCTCAATTCACGTAGCACCAAGTACTCGAACTGCACGTAGCACGTCTTCCCCAAGTGCAGTGCCTAACTTTCCTCGTCCGTCGGATAACCAAAGCTCGAGGGTTGCATGGAGAGCTCTCTGCTTCTCAGCGACCTCTTGACGGCGTCGCTCATGACTCGGACGATTCGCTTCAGGTCCTCCGAGCTGCCGACGAAGTCTCTCGGCAGTAGCTACAACAGCCGCGAGTACTGGCTCGTTGGCCTAGCGATTTCGAACTGGGTGGCGAAGTCGAGGTCCACGAAGTACCGGCTCTGCCACATGGGGGAGCTCGATTGGGCGCAAACCACGTCGATGAACTCGTAGCTCCCGGCGGTGATGTTGCTGGAGGAGCTTCATCGCTTTCGCGTCGGAGACCGAGTCGACTTGGTTCGAGTCAGTCTTGTTGTCCGGAAACCGAGTCTCGGATGAGTCGTCTTGGAGGAAAAACGTGGACGAGCTCGGAGAGGCAGTGCGAGTCGCCGTCGCCGGAATGCTCGCTTCCGCTGCTGACATCGTAGATGCTGAGCTCGGAGCTGTAGCCGCCGACGAGGCGTGCCCAGACCTTGTCGTCGAGAGGGTAAGTGATTCTCTTTGTTCTGTTAATTTCTTTTGAGTTGCCAGATCCTCAAGGGACATGAATACTTAGCATTCATGGTGTCACGTCTTCCCGTCCACTCAGATTATCATCCTTCCATATATATGACCGTTTTAGGTACGGATAGACAGATATATATGTAAAGGGCCCCAAAGATGCTCAGAAGGAAATGGACCCCACATCAGATATGCATCTGGTGGGTGAGAAGAGCCCGAGAGCCACAATCGAATATCAACCCCACTCTGCCTCTTTAAACTTGTGGCCAAGGTGTGAGCTTTGAGCTTTGGGAGAGACAGAGAGAGAGCCTTCTGAGTTTGAGTTTGAGAATGGAATATCCCCAAAGTCAGAGGGATTTTGTGTTGTGAAGTGGAGAGATGTTTTTGGTTCTGACAGAGAGAGAGAGAGAGCGTTGAGGCGATCTGGGTTTCATCAGAGAATTCA
The DNA here is from genome assembly GCF_000346465.2 of Prunus persica. Lineage (NCBI taxonomy): Eukaryota > Viridiplantae > Streptophyta > Magnoliopsida > Rosales > Rosaceae > Prunus > Prunus persica. The sequence goes on from NC_034010.1 coordinate 21,835,354, forward strand.
GCTGGTATTGTTTTAGCGAATTCGTGCTGATAACGTGTTATAAATCTGGAGAATTTGGAGAGAATTGAGAGAGAGAGAAGGGAATGTATTCTCATATATTTCTGTGTGTTTACAATCTCATCTCTGTGTGTCGTACAAGTAGAGGGAGAAGCCTATTTATAGGCAAGTAGAGGTGTAGAGGTGGGCTCCACCATATATTTTACAACAATAAGAATTATTTTGATCAATGATTAGCCCTTTGCTTAATCAACAATTCAGATTAATATTCTTATGTATAAAGTATCAAACTTTGGGATAAGAAAATAAGTGGATACATAATATTGTAGGAAAAATTGGTGCAAAGAGGTGTTGTTGGAATGATGTCCTTTGAATTGTTTGGTGCATTTATTTTGATAAGACAATGTTGATCACTTAAAAGAATATGATCGTTATTTCAGAACGAGAAATGAAATTATTGATTATATAATCGATGTTTAAAACTTAGAATTTGAAATTTAGATATCTCTGAAATTTGAGAATAGTTTTAAAATCTCCAGTATTTTTGACAACCTTTATCTCAAAATTTTAATTTTATTTATAAAGGGCAGGCAATTAAGAGGAGAGATGTTTTGCTTAGGAAAAGGATATAGCACTTCAATTTTATCTGAAAAAAAAGAATAAAAAAGGACTGTGGAACTTTTTAATTTCATGAAAGTTAAGTAAAGTATGTAGCCGTTGTCCTCCATGTTGTTGCGTGATATTCCATTTCTTTTATTTAGACCCATTCTTGACAAACGTCCACAAGTTTGATGCTTTTTAGGCTGCCGTCCCTTTCTCAACGGTCCTAAAACGCCCCACAAATTTCCTCAACCATTAAAATTTTTACAACTTCTTTCTTCTTCTTTTTCTTTCTTTCTCTGGGTTTGTGTTCTTCAATCATACTGCACCAGAAGAAGTTGCCTTTACATTATAAACAATGAATTGCCTTGGCCAAAGTGGTCAACTTTTGCCTCTTTTTAGACCTATCATTATTATCCACCACACCCCTTGATTCTAATTGGGTGCCATACATGGTATTACTATTTTTGAATACAAAGTGATTTTGGAGAGATATTTGGCCACAACTTTAATGATATGATCACTTTTTCCAACACTTGACAAGTGTTGATAAGTGTTGATAAGTATAACCATTGTTACATAAATTAAAATAAAAAATTAATCATGGTTATGTCTATAAATACGTGTCAAATATTAAAAAGAGTAGTGAGCTTACATCTTGAATTAAAATAGTTAAAAAAAATATTTCTGTAATACTAAAGAAGGAGAAAATTAAATCTAAAACATTAAATACAAGGATAAATGCTCTTTAGCAACTGTGGTACAAGGCCCTTATATGGTATTTGTTTAGACAGCAATTTAACCAGAGACTTGTCACTTGTTACTTGAGGTTTAAAATACTTCAGACCAAGAAAAATGAAAACTTCAAAATATTGAAGAAGTGGATTAAAAGCCAAGGAAGAAAGAGACATGATGGTGGAGTGAATAAGATTAATTTATCCAAAAGAATCTGCAAGGAAGATAAAGATACCGCACCATCCCTGACATAGTGACAGACAGCAGCTGTCCTCATCTTTTCTGCACTTTCCAGAAACATCTCTTGATTAAACCCACAGAAATTTAATATTTTTATTTACTAAGGAATTAAAGTAATGGTTAAGATTAAGAATTAAGCTTCCACTTTTGAGAATTATAGAATAGTTCCAAATAATTCACCAACCAAAGAGCCCAAAAGGGTGTCAGTGATTTTCTGTTTTCTGCTGGAGTATATATTAATCAATTTAGCAAATACAACTCAAAAAGTGCAAATGAGTTTTATTTTATTTTTAGGTTAATTAAAAATAAAATGCTTTTCATAATTTCTTTAACATACTTTAACAGCTCACACTCGTAATATTTGTTTCCCTTTATAAACCTCACTCCATTGCTCACTCAACCAAATCATAGCTCTCACTCCAAAAACCAAAGCTTTCAACTTTGTAGGGAGGGCAGGCCAAAACCAGAGTTCTTGAGAGAGAGAGAGAACAGAGAAATGGAAGGGAAAGAAGAAGATGTGAGGCTGGGAGCCAACAAATTCTCAGAGAGGCAGCCCATAGGGACATCTGCACAGACAGACAAGGACTACAAGGAGCCACCACCAGCACCTCTGTTTGAGCCTGGTGAGCTCAAGTCCTGGTCTTTTTGGAGGGCTGGAATTGCTGAGTTCATAGCCACCTTCTTGTTCCTCTACATCACTGTCTTGACTGTCATGGGTGTTTCTAGATCTCGCAGCAAGTGTTCTACTGTGGGTATTCAGGGCATTGCTTGGGCCTTTGGTGGTAGCATCTTTGCCCTTGTTTACTCCACTGCTGGTATCTCAGGTATATTTCTTTATTTTTCTCTCATATTTTTCTTTCTTTTGGTTTGATCTACTACGTACTTGGCAGGCTTCCTTTCTTTTATTGTTTTTGTCTTAAAAAAAATAAAGTTGATGGGTTAAATATACCCAAAAAAAAAAAAAAATTCAGGTTTTGAGATGTTTCTTAAATTTATGTTTGGTTCCTAGGAAAGTGAGGGAAGGAAAAGTAACAGTGGCGAAAGAAAAAAAGTTCCTCTTTTACTTATGCTTTCTGAGAGAATCAAATGGAGGAGTCATGTTTGTGTATGGATTTGCTGTTTTGGTTGGGTATCTGAAAGTTTTACTGGCCATCACTTTACAGATGTTTGTATGCTTGCTGATGAAAAATAAAGAAACCACTTACTAAAAGAGAAAAAAGAAAAAAGAAGCGATCTTGTGTTTGGATATTGTGATCATCTGAAATTTCAGAGGCTTATTTCTCTAAATTCCTGTTTGGTTAGTAATGGTTACTGCTAAAACTGAGAATGGTAGAGTGAAAAAATGGGATTTGTTAAAGGTGCAAGCTTTGTTCCTGATCTCCTTGATGCTTTTAATGGCCTTTTTCACTTTACCTCACAACATTCAGAAAAATGAAAATCTTCATTTTTGTTATGCAGTATAAATTTGAAAGTTGATGGTATAAGGAAAAAAGATAATATTAACCTTGGTTTGTTGATCATTTGGTCAGGTGGTCACATAAACCCAGCCGTGACATTTGGTCTCTTCCTAGCAAGGAAGCTCTCCCTGACCAGAGCTGTATTCTATATAGTCATGCAAACCCTAGGGGCAATTGCTGGTGCTGGGGTGGTGAAGGGGTTCCAAAAGAACCAGTATGAGTTGCTGGGAGGTGGAGCTAATGTGGTGAACCATGGCTATACCAAGGGTGACGGCCTTGGTGCTGAGATTGTTGGCACTTTCGTTCTTGTGTACACTGTTTTCTCTGCCACTGATGCCAAGAGAAATGCTAGAGACTCTCATGTCCCTGTAAGTATATCTCACCTTTTCTTTTCTTTCCTGGTTTTTTGATTACCCACTTGTTTCTACACTGTCCTCTTATGATTTTCTGTGACATGGATACAATTTTATACCTGTCTACTTATATTCTCATTGCAATGCTATAGTACTGGGCATAATCCCCATTGGAGTGAGATTATTGTAAAACTAACCATTTTGATACCCTTAGCCACTGTTAATTTTAAAGTCTTATTTGGTTGAAAGTTCAATGCAGGTTTACTCATTTGCACTGAATTTTTAGTATAACAGTGTTTTCTATTTAACGCTAATGTCATTTGCACTGAATTTTTAGTAGAACAGTAAGTGTTTTCTATTTAAAGCTAATGTCATAAGCCTGATGAATCTGACTTTCTTATGGATTAAACTTTCAGTGCACTCATAATCTTCATCATTACTTTCAATCGAAGTCCTTTTTTGAAAGTTCTATGCAAGTTGACCCTCTTTTGCACTAAATTTTTAGTCAAGTGGGTTTCTATTTAAAACTAATGAGTGTGGTTCATGAATCTGACCTCCTTATGGATTTGTGGGGGTGCGAATAGTGGTTGGTGTGACACCATTCACACTCCCCAATTGTGGGAGTACTTGGGGTCACAAACTGTTAAGATTCCAAAAAAATCAGATAGTGAAAATCTTCTTTCTTGAGATTTTTACTATATACATATTGATCAACTAGTATCGTATCCACACCTCCTCAATCTAGTGATTTCTTGAGTTTGATTTTATGTTGCATAATGAAATTCTTGCATGAAGTTGCAAGTGGTACAATTTTTGGCCGCTGAATACTAAACCACCTTCCCTGTACGAATTAAAATGCAGATCTTGGCTCCACTTCCCATCGGGTTTGCAGTGTTCTTGGTGCACTTGGCAACCATCCCCATCACTGGAACCGGCATCAACCCCGCTAGGAGCCTTGGGGCTGCCATCATCTACAACAAGGACCGTGCATGGGATGATCATGTGAGTAAAACTGTTAAACATCATTTGAAGTCACATCTAAACGTGTGGTTGAGATTATATGTGTCTTAAACCTGGGATGTTTTGTTGTGTTTCAGTGGATCTTCTGGGTGGGACCATTCATCGGAGCTGCACTTGCCGCCCTCTACCATCAGATAATCATCAGAGCCATCCCATTCAAGACCAGGGATTGAGAAGTTGTCTTGTGTCTCGCCATTCAGCCTTGTGTCATAGGCCTCAACGATTATATTATCTCTTTCACTATGTTCAGATGTTGAAACTGGAATATTTGGGGTGTTATTGTGCATAAGTTATTTGCCTTGTTACATTAATGGAGAGCCTTATTTAATTTATACTTGTCATTGTGGTAATCTTTGTTGCATTAATTAGTCTGCACCAAGTTCATCTCTTTGATACCGTACGTTTTAGCCGGGGTGGTCACTGGCACAGCATGAATCAATATTCAATAAGCAAACTAGCTAGGGTGGCTGACCAGAAAAAAGTAAAAAAAAAAGAAAAAAAGAAAAAGGGCTGGCTAGCTTGAAGTTTGTATGTTTCCTGATTTGTAAGGTGTTGAACAACCCTGGAATTAGTCACTGTAAACTCGCCTTTTAATGGTTTAATCATCAAAATAAGATAGTAGATCATGGAAAATAATAAAAACACAGAAGGTTAACCTGTAATCTGACACAATGACATACTATTTCAAGTTCCAACTACAAGAACAATTCAAAAGAAGATAGGGACATGCTCTTAAATAACACTATTACGGTAACAAAGTTAACAAGAACAATTTAAAAGATAGGGAAATGCTCTCAAGTAACACTAAAACCGATCCATTATATCGGTGCTCTCAATTTAAAAGATGTAAAACATTTAGGAGGGTATATCCAATTCATACTTATAAAGATTTTTTTTAAGTGAGTGACTTTCATAGAGATGACAAATTCTTAAATACTTTCATAGAGTTGATAAAAGTCACTAGTAAATTGGCAATACTTTTGCTCTTAACAATTAGCCTTAAAAGTATAGAAAAGTCATTCATTTAATAAGCTTTTTAAAAGTTATTAACTTTTTGGATATCACCAAACTTTTAAATATTTTTTAAAAGTCATAACTGAATACCACCAAACTTTTAAATACTTTTTAAAAGTCACAATTGAATACCACTTGACTTTTATATACTCTTTAAAAGTCTAAATTGAATACCTCCAGACTTTTAAACTCTATAAAAGTCATTAAAAGTTTGAATTGGATACACCCCCCTTAAAATACCAGAAAATGCTTTGGTTAATGTAAATATTAAGAATTGAAATTATTAATTAAATGAGGATAATATGGTAAATTAACACTTTTTCATATTAAAAAAAAATTAAAAGAAAATTCAGATAATGGATCATATTTTTATGGAACACAACTACCTATTATCTTTTTTAATAAATTTTAATTTTTTTTAAAAAAGGCCTCTCACAGGCGCAGAAGCGCTTGCAGAGAGGCTAGTTATATTATACTACTCAGAAAATCATGGTGTCAGCCATGCATGATCGACAAAAGACAGAAAAGACCAAAGAGAGCAAAAATTGGCCCAATTATCTGAAAATGGATTTATTTGGAAGGAAAAAAAAAGGAGGGGAAATTCAGAACAAATGTTAGAAGGGGTGAAGAAAGGATGAGAAAAAGTATATAGAAAATAAACAAAAAATTAAAAGAGTTTTTCATTTTCCTATCTCTCATGCCCTTTCTTTAATTAAAAAGGAAAAATAATGTGGGCCTTTCAAATTTTCTGATATTCAGCTGACCCACGCCCAAACTCCAAACTCCACCTTCAACTTTAGCCTACTGAGTCGTTTCCAACTATTCTCGTTCATATTTCTCCATCTCTCAGCCTCACGCCACCACTAGCAAGGTAATAGCAACTCCTCCTTCGACAGCCTTTCAAATTCACTGTCTCGGTTTTCTAATAACGTAATTATATGTTTCTGTCATTTGGTTTCATTCTTCCTGATGCATATTCAATTCTCGGAAATGTACCTTGCTTTATAATTGTTGATCTTGTGCTGGGATGCCTTTCTCTGATAAGTAAATTGTACCCATGTAAAGCTTCCATTTTTCCTTGAATTACAGTCTTAAATTTGTTTCTTTTTAATCTGCTCGCTCTTAAGAGCAATTTGGTGAAGTGGGTAGGTACTGTTCTCCTAAAATTTACTGAAAGATTTGAACTTTGGATGTGGGATTAGAAGGGTTTTGATTAAATCTGTCATCAATTGATCAATTGATTGTCTGCCAGTATTTTCTAAATAATCTGGATGAGTATTGATGGATTTTGGATGGGTTTTTGCTGGTTTTTGTAGTTAGTTTATCTTTGGAATATCTCTCAAGTGGTTTGGTAATTTTTTTTAAAAATGATGATACCGGGGGTAGTTTAAATGGGGTTTTATTAGACAATGGAAGCCTGTGTGTCGTGGAATTCCCTTGATGCTGTAGTATTGTTAAGTCATCCAAGTTCCAAAGATGAATTCTTGTTTTAATGTTTCAGTTGTGCTTTTAATTCAATCTCCGGTATTCTTCTGAAGCGTTTGCTTATATTATCACGCAATCTTCCTCCTTTTTTTTTGTTTTGGCCAACTGATTCGCATTGGTACACTTTTGAATATTTCTTTTGTTCTAATACTTGGTTGTTATCTTGATTCCAGAATATTTTTGTCTTGTCATTTTCTGAGTTTCTATCACTAGGAAGAGCTCATACTTTCTCTTATAACGGTTTATGAGAAATTTTTATAAATTGCCTTACATAATTTTATGTACATGTTATAGGAAAAGCGCGCCTATTACATTAGAGTTTTGTGTTTTTTCTTTCTGTTGTTATTACAAATAATTTTAATATGGAAACACCAAACAAAAACCCTAATCTTCTAAGTCAACCAAACAGCGTAGTGCATGGCTGAGTTCATCTACTGCTTTTTAGTTTATAGGTAGAAATAAATCATAGCTGGAGAACTGAAGGAAGGGAACTATGTCGTTCATGAAAGGAGATTTACTTACAAGAACCAGAAAGCTGGTGAAGGGCCTGGCCAAGGCGGAGCCTGTTTGGCTCAAAGCCATGGAACGGTTTGTCCCTCTCTTTCTCACCATTCTGTGATTCTTGGAATCATTTTCTTATATTTTTTATTTAATTTTTGAAAACATAATGTTTTGGGAATTTCTCAGGGTACCGCCTGTAACATTTCCTCGGGCAGATGCAATTCAGAAAATCACTCTCCCAGAGGATGTCTACATAAAGAAGTTTTTCCAAAAGCATCCAGATTCCAAACATGAGGATGCCATCAAGTATGGTTTATCTTTGTTTTTTGTTGCAGTACTCGGTGTTCATGTTCCTCTTCATTTCATGTGCTATCAGTCTCTCAGTGTGTGAGCAAATGAGTTCTGGTCTCATTACAAATGGGGTGTTTTCATAATTTATCCTTGGCAGACAAACGTGATTAGTATTTCAGAATTGAATATGTTGTGTGAATCAGAAAGACATATTAACTTGTTATCAGAAAACACACGACATATTAACATAGCAATTATGTTTGAACAGGTTTTCTGCTTTTGATCCTCCTCCAGCCCGTATATTTGGTTTGAGGGTGCTTGAGTTGAAAGAGCAAGGGGTTTCTGAGCAGGAGGCAATGGCAGTAGCTGATGTATGTATTCACGTTTCCTGTGCCTGAAATATATGCGCTTTCTAAGTTGTTTCTAACTGTTTTTTCATGTCATCTTCTAGATGGAATACCGTATGGAGAGAAAAGGAAAGAAAATGGCATATTCTCGCTTGAAGAAAATTGCACGCCTTCAAGGGAAGAAGCCTCCTCCCAACCCATATCCCAGTGCCATCAAGGAGATACAAGCTGAGGAAAAGAAGTATGTTCGCGACCGTTTTTTCAATCCCAGGATTAGGCAAATTTTGAGGAAATTGCAAGAGGAGCATGCAGCCGAGAGGCAGGACGGACTCCGAGGGGAAGGAGGTTCCTAGTAACTTGCCATCCTTTAATAATAATTTTGGTTAGTTAGCCTCCCGAGATTTGTTATATTGACTTTAGCTTTTGATCAGGTATTAGACAAGTGTGTTGAAAAGTATTCTTTTCAAATATTTTTCTTTCATACCCTTTTCTCGAAGGTTAGAGAAATGCTATACATTTGTGAAATTGGCATTATATGGAGGTTACACTATGTGCCTAACCGTGCGTGTTCAACTCTTTACCTAACCCCTACTCAACAATACATATTGCAAGCGTTTGGATTTGGAAGGTTTAACCTCTTGGTTTAGTGGTTTGATATGAGTCTACTTTTTCAAGACCCATTGCTTTCCAAGCCAATTTGCAGTATGCAGGTATACAATAAAGGACAATGTAGAACACATCACTAATAGTAGCAGTGCTCATGGCTAGTGAGAAACGCTTGTTACATATTATGATTGCTATCACCGTTTCACACAAGTTTTTCTGCATGGCCAGTAGATATTGTGGTTTACAATGTGTTCAAGAGGTGGGTTCAATTCAATCCAACATCTCTCATTTAGTGAGAGCTAATTGGCTAGGCTGGCCGGCAATGACATACAGAGTTCAACTAGTATTTAATGTGCCTATTGAATGTATGCATTTCCAGGTAAAAGGCTTCTCAGCCTTCCATAAACTCTTTTGTCACAGCTTTGAAAGATTTGACTTGAAATTTATTGTAAGGGGGTCCATTGTATCCTATCAACAAATCTATCATTTCACAGACTGAATCCCCGACAGAAACTACTGTTTTTAACCGTCATGATGTCAAACGAATTTACAGTCGACAATTGAGCATGGCGAATATGGTGAAAGGAGAACAAACTAACTAATAAACTTGTGAGAGCTTGTATGCTTACATTTTGTTCGTGGACGACTTTCAATCGTTAACGCAAAGTGAAATTTACATGCATTAACGAGTGTGCAACTGTCGGTTGTTGTGTGCATTAATCGGTCTCAAAAGTCATCTCTGCGGTTGATTATGATTAAGGTGTAGATGTGATAACTGTATTTGATATTAAAGGACTAAAAAAAAAAGAATTGTTTATAGTCAGAGAACCTGGGTTCTGTCAACATCTGCCTTAATCAATTCCCACCAAGAAATGCAGCTGATCGTAAGTTTGTTTCATGTATTCATAGAATAGATAGCTAAATAATGTTTTCTTATACTTAAATCTAAAATTGGAAATTTTCTAGGCGACCAAACAAGTCCCAACACTAATTTCTTGCACGTAATCTGAAAGTTGAAACACAAATTTAGATAAGATAGCTGCAATTGTCTAGGCCTACACCAGATGAAAGTATGGCCACCAATAAAAGTAGTGATAAAGTCATTTAACTCTTCAAGGCTCCAACTACTCCAACCAACCCCCCATAGAAATTATTATCTACTTTGCTCGGAAGATGATCTAACCTCCAACCAGTCCCCAACGTCCCCTGCCTTCATGTATTGAAGTTTTGCTACAATTTTCTTCACCGCAAATCAGTCTTGCAATTTTCAAATGACAAAGTCTAAGTGATGGAGAAAAACTTCCTTGTCCTTATCGGTATACAAGTATGTTTTTATCTTTCTCGTCACGTAATTACGTCATGTAAATGTTTTTCTGAAAAATCAACCCAGATAACACAGTCCAAACATTAATGCTGCATATGTGATTTATATAAGTTATAACACAACTTTTTTTTTTTCACGTTAAAGAATGAACCAAATTAAATCCAGCCCAATTATTCCAAACATCCAGTCTCATGGCCATTTTCTGGTGAGACTGTTTAATGCTCACTTTGAATTCGACCTGCTTGGTTTGAACAATTAATTCATCCTTGCAGTCAGCTGTAGGTGAGTTATTGTATCGACAATTGGAATAATTACTAATTACCATCACTGAAATGTCTGATATATAATTGTATGTTATTAGATTGTTACTATTTATACCACATTTACGGTTTATATTACCGATAACCTTTTTAATAAAGATAAATCCTATATATACTATTATGCGAGTATTGCACGTGATTCATCTAGCACATGAAAAAGATGAAAGCGATGGGTGTACCATCTTTTACCCCTACAGAGATAATAAACAACTAATTGGCTGAATATCCGTACTTACGAATTACAGTTTCATATTTATATTTATAAAAAAAAAAGTATTTTTCGTGCGTATATATGTTAAACTGTAATTTGCACGTAAAAAGAATCCAAGCAATGTTTATTAAATTATGCAAATAATTAAATAAATGGGAATTTTATGTAGACCCATGACCCATCAATGTGCAATATTCTCATGCACATTTTCAACCCCAACCACATTTCCAGCCAAAACAAGAAAAATACTTCCCTGCGTTAATTAATTTGTAGACCCAGCAAGCAGGGACATCACGGTAATTTCAACCCCAACTCCCTCATTTAAAACCCCCGCCTTCAATCTCACACCATCCCTCGCTCAAAAAGCAGACGCAGAGAGAGAGAAAAGAAAGAGAGGCTTCAGTTTCCCAAAAGATGTCGTCGCAGAAGCAACGGCGGAGCTTCCCGTCCATTACGGCGTGCGACACAAGCGAAACGGCGTCGTACGAGTCGATCGCGGCCGACCTCGACGGCACGCTCCTCATCTCCCGGAGCTCGTTCCCTTACTTCATGCTCGTCGCCATTGAAGCCGGCAGTCTCCTCCGAGGCCTCGTCCTCCTCCTCTCCCTCCCTCTCATCATCATCTCCTACTTCTTCTTCTCCGAAGCCCTCGGCATCCAAATCCTCATCTTCATCTCCTTTTCAGGCCTCAAAATCCGCGACATCGAGCTCGCCTCCCGCGCCGTCCTCCCCCGGTACACAAAAATCAAATAAAAAGCAATTTCATTTGAAAATAAACATTTAAATTTGACATTTTTTATTTAATTTTTTGAATTGATCAGGTTTTATGCCGCGGACGTGAGGGCGGAGAGTTTCGAGGTGTTTGACAAGTGCAAGAGGAAGGTGGTGGTGACTGCGAATCCGACGGTGATGGTGGAGCCGTTCGTGAAGGATTTTTTGGGCGGCGATAAGGTGCTGGGCACGGAGATCGAGGTGAACCCCAAGACGAAGAAGGCTACCGGGTTTGTGAAGAAGCCGGGGGTTTTAGTTGGGAAATTGAAGCGTTTGGCGGTTCTGAAGGAGTTCGGCGACGAAGTTCCGGATCTTGGGATTGGAGATCGGAGCTCCGACCATGATTACATGTCACTTTGCAAGGTCAGTACTAGCACTTCTGCTACTTCACATTTTTGCTTACTTATTTCATTTATTTTGGTTTTTTTTTTTCCTTTCTAATTTGTTATAGTAAAAGCATGGGACCCACATAATTTAACTTCCCCAACTACTTGCCTGCTAAAATTGTATGTTGTCCATTCAATGGAATTGTGAATCTGTGATGGTAAGGAAAGGAAATCATTAAGTCCATTATTGTTAATGCATAATTTGGAAATGCAACCATTAAATGATCATAACCTACTGCATCTCCTTTAAACATTTTAAGCAAGGAATCTTATCGTCAAGTCTAAAAAAGAATAATAATAAAACTTAGTTACAAGTATGCCTATATACCATGTTGAATTCATTGCGGATAATTATTCTAAGACATTTGAAACTTGTTCCATAATTATGATCAGATATCTATTCAGCAAATTTATAATAAGCTAATATGGTTTTTTAATTCTTTGGCTAAAAAGGAGCAGTTGAATGATAATGCTTATATTTGGTTTCATTATCTTCATTTTGATACGAGCTTTCGTGTTAAGTTTGATTTGTATTGTTGTAAGATCTGTCACGACTGTGTATTACTTTTTGAGTTTAAAAAATATATTGCATTTTAATTAAATTATATCATAAATACCATGTGCTGGTTGGTGGAATTTATATCTGATTTTAATTTGAAATAAGATTGGCTCCTTTAATTTATTCAGCTGTTTCATGTGAATTTTTGCTGACTCTGGTGTGGCTAATCAAATGTTGGGCAGGAGGGCTACATGGTGCACCCAAGCAAATCAGCCCGTCCAGTCTCCAAAAACCGTCTCAAGAGCCAAATAATTTTCCATGATGGACGCCTAGTGCAGCGCCCGGACCCACTCAACGCCATCCTAACGTATCTCTGGCTGCCATTTGGCTTCATCCTGTGTATAATGCGTGTGTACATCAACCTCCCTCTCCCCGAGCGCATCGTAACGTACACCTACGCAATGCTGGGGATCAAGCTCGTGATCCGCGGCAACCGGCCCCCACCGCCCTCTCCCGGTACCCCCGGCAACCTCTACGTGTGCAATCACCGTACAGCGCTCGACCCGATCATCATCGCCATTGCGCTCGGACGCAAAGTCTCGTGTGTGTCGTACAGCGTAAGCCGGCTCTCGAGGTTTCTCTCGCCAATCCCAACCATTGCTTTGACCCGCGATCGTGAGGCTGACGCTGCCCGCTTATCAGCGCTTCTCCAGAAGGGAGACCTCGTGGTGTGCCCTGAGGGCACCACGTGTCGCGAGCCCTTCTTGCTGCGATTCAGTGCTCTGTTCGCAGAGATGAGCGATAGGATCGTTCCCGTGGCGGTCAACTGCAAGCAGAACATGTTCTACGGGACCACGGTGCGCGGGGTCAAGTTCTGGGACCCGTATTTCTTCTTCATGAACCCGAGGCCCACTTACGAGGCGACGTTTCTGGACCGGTTGCCGAGCGACATGTCGTGCAAGGCTGGGAAGTCGGCGATTGAGGTGGCGAATTATGTGCAGAAGGTGTTGGGCGATGTGCTGGGGTTTGAGCGCACGGGATTGACGAGGAAGGACAAGTATTTGTTGCTGGGAGGGAATGATGGCAAGGTGGAGTCTATGTACAATGCAAAGAAGTGAAGGTGCGTGATGTGGGAGGGTATTTTGGTCATTTGCAGTGATAGGAGAAGAGATAATGTGTTCAGAAGGGTATATTGGTCTAAGTATAGAGAAGTTTTATGTGAATTTGGATAATGTGATTGATTAAGTCTCCATCCATATGAAGTTGTTTCTTGTTGTTATGTTAATCTATTATAATATTTAATATTTATATTCCTCCGGGCTGTTTTATTTTACGTTGGAGAGAAAATATTGGTCCAGTATTCGGGATATCCACAGGAGGAGGACTTAGATCGAGAATCCCAAGCCACTAGTATGCCTCGAAACCAGTTTGATGTTCCTGCTGGTATCTCAACAGGTTGTGGGATAAGCTTAGCCTCTCTTGGGCTGTTGTTTCCTCGGCGTGGTGAAGCCGTTGCTCGCTCGACCATAAGTTTCCTGCCAACTTTGGAAAGCCTTAGCTTGGTTATCCATTTTTTCTAGCATATGGATCATTAGCTGTTCCAATGATGGTTGTTTAGGCTGTGCTGCCTGAACATCTTCAACTTCAATTTCATCAGCAGCAGCAGCATTGGTTTCGTTGGAAAGATTCATTGGTGGGGGAGAACTGTCTTTCAAATAGAGTTTCCTGCGAGTTTTATTGACCATACAAGATTAGTCCCACTAGGCATGCTAGAAATATGATAGTCGGGTTTTTGAACATTGTGATGCCCCTGGCAGCTAGCAGGCTGTACTTTAGCAACTATCGGCTTTGCTTGCGTGTCAAGGAAATGGATTAAAAGAGACCTGGGCCTGAGATGGGCTCAGAGACTATTCCTTGGGGGATTGCGATAGACTTGCCACTACTAGTGATACTCTTCTAGTAGAAAGTGTTTATGCTGTGGATGTATTGCGTTCTTGTGATCTTTTCTTTTAATCAAAGCTACTGTGCTCTAAAGAGGGGAATTTGGCTTTAAATAGGTTCTTTTCTATGCCTCAATGAAGACGACTTTCATATCTCAATTATGATGGAATAAAACGCATGATGGATGGTGGTTTAACCCGTCATCGGGCAGAGAATTCAATAACAGCTTTTTGTATATAAACTGTCCGATGGACATAGTACATTAGTACATTTACCAGTAACCAAATACGTGCTCAAAAAGACTGAAATGAACTTAAGTGCAATAAAATAGGGTCCAACAGAAAAGTATGAATCAAAAGAGAAGAGCATAGAAAAGCATAAACGAAATCAAACAAGAATGTTCCATCGACATATCATAGTTTTTGCATCACATATAGCAATCATCATTGAGCATATGATTTAATATGATAGTCCAAGAAAGTACTTTCTCATATTCTTTTGTTTATGATTTGGCGGTTTTCTAGTTCACATTTGAATGAAGAACAAACCATTTAAAACCTTTGTTAATTAAGTGAGAGTGTATCATCTGCATTTATTCTCAACAGACCAGAAAATAGCTGTAACTACATTACATTCAGCTCATACAGATTTTCGAAGATTTTGGTTGTGTTCCGACAAGGAATGAGAGAGAGAAAGACGGGGCGACTGGGGTGCTGGGTTGGTTGAGTAGGAGGTTGGGTTTTGGGTGGCGCGTGGTGGCTGTTGTGGCTTTTCCGTCTGGGGTGGGAAGGTTCTCGCCGTTGTGGTCGAACATGTCGTGGCATTTGACGACTTTGGGGTTGTCGACATCGTGGAAGATTTCGATCTCGCTGCAGATTTGGTTGTCGACCCGGTTCCTTGTAGACGATGCTTTCGGTTCCGATCCGAGTCGAAAACCGTGACCCACCTTCTCACCTCTGAGAAGCAACGGATAGACAAGGTGATGGGGTTAGGCTACCAGGGATTAACTTGAATCTTCAGCTATTCATCACTTTTTCTTATTTTTAGGACTCAAAATGTTGTCCACTGATCACATTCACAAATTCATTTGTCATGTATAAAAATTGATTTCCACGAGTCTTCTTGTGCATTAATCCCAAAATGAATGAACTTCTTATATTCATACCCAACAAAAAATAAAAAATAAAAGAAGAAAAATGCGATTACCTGATATTAAGACCTTCAAAATTTAGTCAATTATTGAAGTCTCAATTCAATTTATGGGCACTTGCATCTTGAAAATTAGTGGGCACTTGCGTCTTAAGTTCTAGAAGTAGCAGATGAATGATATATGCAGTCCTCTTTTTTCATGTTTTGTGTTGAATAAATTCATGTGTGAATATGTGAAACATGTTACAAAGTGACACACTTATATTTTGCATTATAAAATCCCAATTCTTTTTTCTCAAAGTTGTGCTTTTGGTGGAAACAAAGAGTCCAAGTCTTTAAAGTCAAGTCATCAATACTTACACTACGACATAATAATTAAAAATTATTATGTTGATTTTGAATTAAGACCCATGTTCTGATTTTGATTTGGATTTTAAAAAAAATTTAATATGAAAAAAAAACTAATTTACTATATTATTCTTATTTATTGAAAAATTTAATTGCTTAATAAATTCTTTAATCAAGGAAAATTTTTAGTATTTTGAATGTTTCACTATTATCTATCTTTGCCATTTTCTAGATATGTCGATAAATATGATCAATTCATTTTAAGGGGGCACTTTCCTTTGATAGAATTTTCAAGTCAAAATCTCATTGAAAATTTGAAAAGCACAAATTACATAATAAAGCATTTAGTCCTCAATTCAAATATGATACATTCGTAACACTCGTGTTGACATTGATTTAATGCGAGGGTGACATGTCTTATTTACATGGGCGTTGTATGTACATTTCAGTTTCATTCATGGCTAGTCGAACCTATTATTCATTGAAGCATCGATGATGGAAAACAGAAGCCAGCTGATTCTGGCCTTTGATAATTCTAACTTCATTTATCCATGGTAGACATTGGGGGTGTACTCATATTTCTCTAGTTTATTTAAAATTTAGTTTGAAATTTAGCAATCTTGATTTCAATTTACCATTCATGGTTTCAATTCACTTTCTTCTGTAAATTTGGTTTGAAATTTTCTCGTTGGACCATGTGACATGTTTTGTTATCGACACTTCCCCTAGTTTCTTTTTCATCTCCCCAATTCACCTTTTCGCATTTTCATGTGTTTTATAAAATTTCGGCTACCGACAGAGAAAAGATCAAGCCACTTTTCCTAATACTTATCATTCTTTGTTGTTCTAGGAAAGCAAACAGCAAACAGCAAACAGCAAACAGGGTTGAAAACAGAGGCATGCACACCATGCGTAGACAAAAAGTCGGTGTTACATTACAATGGCTCACTATCATCAGCTGTTGTTGGAAGGCAAATCACCATCTCAAGTCCAAGTCAATTACATGCATACTATTCTTCGTAAGACTTTGTTATTTTTCCCCCTATATCTTTGACATTATATTGCATTCATAAACGCTAAATAGTTGTGCCTCTTGATTGAATCGTGTTGATCTCGCATTTGAATCTATTAACATGCAGGGTCATGGGATGTGCTTGAAACTCTTACTTGCATTTGCGCTGCTTTTGCTGCAGTGCGTCGACGGAGGAGAAGTTAGTCGCAAGCACAGGGATGCTAACGTGACTGGGAGGTGCATAGAGAAGGAAAGGCAAGCACTCCTTGCATTCAAACGTGGCCTGGTGGATAAGTTCGATGTCCTCTCTTCATGGGGTTCAGAAGCTCAGAAACAAGATTGTTGCAGATGGATAGGAGTCTCTTGTAGCAACCAAACAGGTCATGTTCTTCAACTTGACCTTTCATACAAAGTTGTGGGCGCACATTCATGGAATTATTCTTTATTGGAAGGTAAGATGATTAGTCCTAAACTGATTGAGTTGCAGTATTTACACCATTTGGACCTTCATGAGATTAATTTCAATGGGAGCCATATTCCAGATTTCATCGGTTCTCTATCCAATTTAAGATACCTTGATCTGTCTTATACTAATTTTGGAGGCAAGTTTCCAAGTCAGGTCGGAAATCTGACAAACTTGCAGCATCTGGACTTGAGATTTAATGACTTTATAAATGCAGAAAATCTCGATTGGCTTCCACTTCTTTCGTCATTAAGATATTTGGACTTGAGTGGCACGAATCTTAACAATGTTTTCGATTGGCCGGAAGCCATTAATAAGCTTCCTGAACTAACAAACTTGACACTATGGGAGTGCGATCTTCCTTCTCCAATTCTTTCCCCTCTTTCTTACATAAACTCTTCTAAATCTCTTGCTAGCGTTGACCTTCTTGGGAACCATTTGAGTACTTCTTCAATATTTCTATGGTTGTCCAACTATAGTACCAGCCTTGTTTATCTTGACCTCTCTAATAACCTTCTAGAATCTAGTCGGTTCAGTTCCTGATGTTTTGGGAAACATGAGCTCTCTAGCACATCTTAAGCTCTTGAACAACCAACTTGAAGGAGGGGATCCGCATTCTTTTTCCAGATTATGTAGTTTGCAAATATTGGATCTTGCAACGAATCGTCTAAATGTGAGTGGACAACTTGCTAAGTTTGTTCAAATATTGTTCTCTACATGTGCTCAAAATTCATTGGAGATTTTGGATCTCTCTTGGAATGGTATTGCAGGGTCATTACCTGATCTTACAAAGCTTTCATCTTTGGCAGCCTTGCTTCTAAATAACAATAAATTCAGCGGAGTAATTTCAGGAACTCATTTCTCAAAACTCTCCAAATTACAGGTTTTGGATTTCTCTTGGAATGATCTTGCAGGGTCATTACCTGATCTTACAAACCTTTCATCTTTGGAAATCTTGCTTCTTTATAACAATCAATTAAGCAGAGGGATACCTGAAAGTATAGGGCGAATGTCGAAGCTCAAAATTATTGATTTTCACATGAAATTCTTTGGAGTGATTTCAGAAACTCATTTCTCAACACTCTCCAAATTACAGTATTTGGATCTGTCTTCTCAAAACTCTTCTAACTCACTAGTTTTAGACATCCATGCTGATTGGATTCCTCCTTTCCAACTGTATTCCATAAATTTGGGGTCTTGCAAGATGGGTCTGCATTTCCCAAAGTGGCTTCAAACTCAAAAACAAATCAAATACCTTGATATTTCTGATGCTGGAATTTCCGACATCCTTCCAAGTTGGTTTTGGAGTTTGTGTCGCAATGTGGAATTTATGAATCTCACAGGCAACCAAATTAGAGGTTCATTTGCAAATTTGACATTGGAATTTTCATATTCCCCTGAACTACATCTGAGTTCTAACAAGTTGGAAGGTCCAATCCCCTCAGTTCTATCAACAGCCTCATATCTGGATCTCTCTCATAATAAACTTTCAGGGTCAATTTCGTTCTTGTGTTCAAGTGCAGCTATTGGTTTAAGCTTTCTTGACCTCTCAAGAAATAATGTTTCTAGAGAAGTTCCAGATTGCTTGACACATTTGGAAAATCTAGTGATGCTAGATTTGAGTTACAATGCTTTGTCCGGGAAAATTCCTACAACAATAGGCTCCGTATTTCGGATTGAAACACTCAAATTGAGAAGCAATAGATTTGTGGGACAATTGCCTTTGTCGTTGAAGAATTGCACGAGTTTAGTACTCGTTGATGTTGGGGACAATAAATTATCCAGACCCATACCTAAATGGTTAGGGGTTAGCTTAAGGAACTTGGTTATCCTGATGCTTTCGTCTAATCACTTCAATGGAAGCTTGCCTGCACAAATATGCCATCTAACAGATATTCAAATTTTGGATTTTTCCATGAACAACATCTCTGGAAGCATACCCAAGTGCCTCAACAATTTAACTACTCTGGTTCAGAAAGGAAAATCAAGTCTGGAAATCACACATTTTTTGGAACATTCAAATGGTACAACTACCTATGAGGATGATGCAACATTCATATGGAAAGGAAGAATGTACTCATATAAAAACACTTTGGGGCTTGTGAAGAGAATTGATTTGTCAAGCAATATATTAACAGGGGAGATTCCAAGTGAAATCACTCATCTTGTTGGGTTGGTTTCTTTAAACCTGTCGGAAAACCAATTAACAGGTCAAATCATTCCAGAGATTGGAAACTTGCAGTCACTAGAGGCCCTTGATCTGTCAAGGAACCAGATAGAAGGAAGAATTCCAACAAGCCTTGCTCGAATTGATCGTCTCGATTTCTTGGACTTGTCATTTAACAACTTATCTGGCGGAATTCCAATCGGGACTCAGCTCCAAAGCTTTGATCCCTCTGTTTATGCTGGAAATCCTCAACTCTGTGGAGCTCCACTTAAAAAGATGTGTGCTGCTCAACATGTGCAAACTGACTTGAGCAATCAAGAGGATGATAAGGATGAGATTATAACACTGGGATTTTACATCAGTATGGGGGTTGGGTTTGCAGCTGGATTTTGGGGAGTTTGCTGCACTTTGATATTCAAGAGGTCATAGAGATACGCATACTTCAAGTTCCTGAATGGTTTAAATGATTGGCTTTATGTGAGAGTAGCTTTGATCAAGCGGCAACTCAAGGATATGCTGAATAGATAAGCTGTAAGTACATGAATTCTTCTGTTTTTAAACAACAAAACATATGGAGTTAAGCTATTTTTGTTTAAATTGGTTTTCATCAAAACTTATGGGTGCTTGTTTGCTTGTATCTTTAGCTCCAGCATCTTCGGAGTCGGAGGCAACCTCCATGCGTCAGTTGACTTGAAGAGTGCATAGTTGCCATGGAAGCAATGATATATCTGCACAAGTTTTCAAGTATTGGTTTAAATGATTGGCTTTGTTTGAGGATTTGTTACTGTATCTTTGTTTGTAAGCAATTATGTAGTGGGAATTTTCCTTGGTAAATGATTTGTTACTGTGTCTTGTTTGTAAGCAATTATAAAGAGGACGTCTCCAAACAATTGTTTCCCAAGAATTTTATTTTCTGCAGAAAGCCAATTATGAATTGGTATCCTCTGTTTTTCATCAGAAAGAATACACCAGGAATCTTTTATGTATTATGTACACAAATTACAAGCTTTTTTCCTCCCAGTGTAGTTTACATCATTTTTTTTTTCCATTTTTCTAGAGTAATTCATATACTGGAAATATTTAATGGACAAGAAATCAAATCAAATCAAAGAATTCAAATACAACATATCTCGCTGAAAAATGACCAAAATCTTAATATCATGGAACTAAGTGAAGTTTTGACTTTCGTGGTTCGAAACCTTATGAGCAACATTCTATATGTGCTGAGAGCCAAACTGAGAAGTGTCAAATTCAGTACCAAATCCTTGGGGAGCGTTCGTTTGATATCCTATTCAAGTATGAAACTCAAAAAATTTTATTTTTCTTAAAAACTAGGAATTCGGGCTCGTTTTACCTTTGGGCCTGCCCTATTACATGGGACCTACCAATTGCCCCGGCAACTGAAGCCAACTGGAACCCGCTCCTGGGGCTTGGGCCCCCTCCTGTCCGAGTAGTTTGAACCGCTGGAAGTGCTCTCAGAGACGTACCCAAACGTGGTCGTTCCATTTTGGGTATTATTTGTATTACGGAGCCAAAGGGCCCAAGAGCTTCGTCGTTTTGATCACAACGTTTCTGGAGGTAAAGAGCAACAAAAAGGAAGAATTCTCGTTAGTGAGAGAGTGAAGACTGAGCGATGTACTTGAAGAAGCCTCTATGGAGTGAGGGAACGACAACACCGAAGGCCTCGGCGGAATCCGATTCAAACCCTCCCGCGACCGCCGTCAGCGATTTGGTCAACTCGTTGACCACCCAGAGAGTGTACCGCGAGGTCACCCTCGCGCTCCGGAGCGGCCTGCGCGACGTTCGCGCCGAGTTCTCTTTCCTCCGAGTCCGCGGCCTCCGCAGCCTCCTCAAGTTCCTCCGATCAGTCGCCGAGTCCGATTCCACCATCAACCTCTTCTCTCAGACCCAATCGCTCCCTGAGCTTCAAGGTAATTCGAAATCAGAAATTTCAATTTTTGCTTTCATTTCCTGATAAATTGATTTTGATTTGTATGAAAATGGTGAACAGTGGTGCCGGTTCTGTTTCAAAACTCGCTGAAAGATGCGGAGGATGAGATCGTGCGAAATTTGGATCACATTTTCGGGGTCGAGCCTCTGAAGATCACGAGCCCTTCAAGCGACTCTGAGGTTTCGCTTGCGCTTCGAGTTTTGGAGGGCTGTTGTCTGCTTCATCCAGATAGCGCGGTCTTGGCTCATCAGCACAAGGCCATTCAGGTAGGTACCCATGTAGCTAAAAGCTCAATCAAAATCTACGGAGTAGTTATGAATTTCAGATATGAAAGTTTGTTGTTTTTGTTTTTATAATTGGGCTTGTGTAGGTGTTGATGAATATACTGCCAACTCGAGGGGTGATTGAGCAAAGCGCTTGCTTGGATGCTTTGATTGCAATAATGTTGGATTCATCAGCTAATCAAATGGTGGGTTCAAGCTTCAATCTCATTGTGCTTGGTTTCTGATTGGTGATGGGATTTTACAATTTCATTGTTTTTGTGTAATGTTCAGGATTTTGAAGCGTTTCATGGTATTGAGGAAGTTGCAGAGCTCATTAGAGACAAGCAAGTTGATGAGAACCTCAGGTTTTTGTTCAATTTATGCTGATTGATTGATTGGTTTCTTATGTTAACCTCCGTTATTGCATAAAATCTAACATTATATGTTGAGATGGTGCCTTCACTGCCCTGAGTTGTGGTTTGAAGCTTTATCTACTTAGTGTGGTTTTTCGAAGGGTGAATTCTGGGAAATGAGTAGTTTCATTGATAAATTGTAAGGTAAATGTAAAAGTTTGTGCAACAATAGGTTTATGGTAGCCACATGATTGCTGTCTGTGCTACTTGGTTCTTCCAAATCCTTGCGTCTTTATCATTGGCAGTTCCATTTTTCGGCTTGTGCATCAGACGAGTCTTGATAAAAATCCCATGTTTTCTTTTATTCTAGGCTTAGTTGAGCTATGTCCTGTTGCTCATTTTCATTTTCGTAAAATGTGTAATGAGGTCTTCTTCGAGAAATGAGTTAAGAGTCAGGGTTTCTGAATATTCGTCTGCCTAGGCTGAGGTCTTTTCTTTGCTAATCTAATGGACACTGAAGGCCAACATCTTTTGCTTCTGATTAGGTTGAAATGTGGAGAGTTCTTGCTACTGCTAATTGGGCATGTAAATGGGAGGGACAGGCCTCCCTTGGCAACTGTACATGAAGACATAAGGAGGCTTTTAGGTGAGAAATCTGCTTCCTTGATATGGGCAGCCAGTCAGTTTGGTTCAACTCTTGATCCGGAGCAGAGACTAACCGCACTTCACATCCAAGCTCGTCGCGTGATAGAGTCCTTGGACCTGTACTGAATCTGAACATAGAAACTAGAAAGCACCCTAGGCAATTTTCCTTTGTTTTTCAATGAAATCACAATCTGTAGCCGTATTTTTGTCCATTTGCCTGTTTGTATGTCGTTCTTTGTTTGCAACGGCTGATGTTCAAGAAATTGAGTTAAGAAACTGTGTTCATATATTTTGAACAACATAGAGCAACAATCTTGTTGTAGTTATAAACCATTTTCATGTGCATAATCATAGTATTCGAAGTTGAATAAATCTCGACGAATTTCTTCTCTGTATTTGCCGGAATTGCATCCGGGGCGCTTTTGAAATCCAATTAGGTTGTAGTGGTGTTACCGTGACACACAAAAACAATTGTCTTTCATCTTAACCATGACGTCGACAGTCTTAGCATCACTAATAAGAGGAGGTGAGATTATTTTATGACATGTGACGTTCGCGTACGAATATTCCACGTTGGCCACAAATTATGCGGAGTGTAATTTACACAGAAATAAACGCGATAAAATAACAAAATATTACAATTTTAAAAGAAAAGAAAAACAAAAAAATTTGTTTCGTTAAAATCAAATAGCAACTTTTGCGGTTTAAACCAAGGGCCAGATTTCTGAAAATTTCCGAAATTACCCATACTCTCGCTCTTTAATTATCCTTTCACCCATCTAAAAGCAACCGAATATCCGACTTGCATGGAGGGGCATTTGGATAACTTTGACCTTTTCCCCTCCCTTCACAAGGATGATACGCCACGTGTCAGCCTCTCGACCCATCTTCCTTCGAGTATAACGCCCACTCAGATTCTTCCCGCTTGTTTAAATAATAATAAAAATAGAAAAATAGAAAAAAGCAAAAAATCTGGAAGCAATGTTTGTTTGAGAAAAAAAAGGCCTCTGGTTATCCTCTCAAGCTCGAGAGAGTGAAAACGACTGAGAAGCAACGAGGCACACACAGAGAGCGTGAAAACACTGTCGTTTCACTCCCTGTCTTTCAGCTTTTTGGTTGCTGGACCCTGAATTCTGAAATGGTGTGAGAGCTTGTTGAGCTGAAACAGTTAATTGTTTGAGCTTAGCTTCAATCAGTAGATACAGAGCAAAATGGCTATGGGCGGTTTGATCTCGAACCGGAATTTCGGTTCTTTTATCGACTCAGGTACTGTTGCTTCACTAACTTATCCTGATGTTTTTGTTCTTATTAGTTTTTGGTATTTTGATTTTGGTTGCATTTTGTGAATTGTAGCTTCTCAATGGAATTCATGCATGCATGTGGTTTGAATTTGATTATTTTATTTCCGAATTTCCATTTTTGTGAGCTGAACGAATTTGTTTATTTGGTTGCATGTTGCTTCTTCTGCTTTGCATTATCTGTACATAATCTGGTTATGTTGGTAAATTTTCGGCAGCAAATTGTTGATTTTGCTGCTGAATTTTTCAGGGAATGTAGTAAATTAAGCCAAGTCTATCTTTAATTCAACAATTCACCAATCAGTGATAAATTTCAGTGCATGTAAACTTTCCCAACCTAAATATACTGGTTCCTTGTTTCACAGACGTATGTATATATGTATGAGTATATGTACTGAGCAATTTTGGGAATGCTTTTATCTTTCTGAGTTCATGAAGGACTTGCTTAATTCGGCCGAAGAAATTTAGACAATTTATATGTCGAATTGGAAATAGATGGAGGGATGGACAATTTGGGAATGCTGATCAACATAGCTTACTATCTTCATTTTGATGCTTCTGAGGCGAATCCTTTGTTACTATCTGTAACTCTTTGATATTGGCAGGGAAAGTATGTCAAACAAACCACGCTGTTGTGCATCGCAAAGGAGAGCGTCTGTACAATCAGGGGAAAACATTTTACCAAAATTTATGTACTCCAAGGGGTTCTGTATCTAGAAACTCGTATAGCCCTTATCTGCATGCAATTAGTTCTTCAGATGCAAACATTCTGAAGCCAACAGGTAGGGTGCATGATGAAGGTGACCTTTATCTCATAATGTCTCTGCAATCTGGTATAAGGTCTCACAGCATCATCACTAAACAAAGAAGTACAGGAAGATGTAAAAGCTATCTTTCTTCAAACCATTCATTTAGAAGTTGTATTCAATCAAGAAAGCTGGATAAGCTTGATAACAGGCAATACCAGAAGTATGAACATGTTAAGGTTAACAGGACCCGTGCTTATTACAAGTCAGAGGATAATGACATAACAAAACCAGAGGTGGACTCACTGTCATCAATAGAGGGGTCTAGTGAAGCTGTTTTGGCAGATGGAAATGTGCTTAAACTATCTTCTTGGTGGGAGCAATTTCCCAAGCGCTGGGTGATTGTACTCCTTTGTTTTACAGCATTTCTATTGTGCAACATGGATCGTGTGAGTATTTTTCTATTTATAATCATTGTTTTTATTTCCCATTGGCCTAAGCATTGCAAACTTGAAATTTATGTTCTATTTTTTTCGTTTGTTCATCTGATATATCTCAATCAGCTAATAATGTTCAATTTTTATTGTAGGTAAACATGAGCATTGCAATACTTCCCATGTCACAGGAATTTAACTGGGATAGTGCAACAGTTGGCTTGATTCAGTCCTCTTTTTTCTGGGGCTACCTACTTACTCAGGTTTGACTCAGTATAGCTAATGTGTTTTTCCTTACTCAAATAAATTACACTTTCATTCTCAATCTTCTATGCGCACATTAGCAGGTATGTGATCATGGATCTGTCCTTGTATCGTTTAGAGGATACTGTTTCATTCATAGTAGTTAGCTCGGCCATATATTTGGTGTTCAAGCTACAAATCTGATGTATGCATATATCTCTTTTCCTATCCAGATGATGTTAGAAATTCCACGCTCAATTCTCCTGTCTGATTGTAATAGTTTTATGATTTCTCTTGCATATAGATTCTTGGAGGCATATGGGCAGATAAAATTGGTGGGAAGCGTGTATTGGGTTTCGGAGTGGTCTGGTGGTCAGTAGCGACAATTTTGACACCTATTGCAGCAAAAATCAGCCTTCCTTTTTTGCTTATTATGCGCGCTTTTATGGGGATTGGTGAGGTTTGTCTTTTCAAATGCTTTGCTTTGGATCTCTGGTCATTTACTATTCTGCATTTGAATATAAATCAGAAACTCTCCTAGTGTACCTTTTTGCTTAGGAATTGACTTGGCTAACTTTACAACTGAAACACCGTGCAAAGAGCAGAAACAAGACAGGAGCAAATAATTAACCTAAAAACTACATTGGTTTTGATAGCCCCTAAAAATTGAAAAAGAATGAGGAGCTTGTATTTGCATGGCAGGTTCATTGGTTAGGAGGAATTGTCTCAATGCACTTTTGTGGCTTAGCACATACAAATTTATCTTAGCTTCCTAAGTTTTTTCGCATTTGAGATCTATCGTATATCAGCTTCCTTCCTGAAATAGGAATTGACAATCCAATTAAGGATTCTCATTGCTGAACAAATTTCCCTTTTTCTTTCCACAGGGTGTTGCTATGCCTGCAATGAATAATATACTATCTAAGTGGATTCCAGTGTCAGAGAGAAGCAGAGCACTTTCACTAGTGTATAGTGGCATGTATCTTGGTTCTGTCACTGGGTTGGCTTTTTCTCCTATTCTGATCCAGAAGTTTAAATGGCCATCCGTGTTTTACTCATTTGGCTCTCTTGGTAGTATCTGGTTTGCATTATGGCTGAAAAAAGTATGCTCTTGCTTCCTTAGTTTTTTCATTGGAAATCGTTGCATTACCTTGTCTACTTTTGATTAGGTAGGATAGACTATGTAAAGAGAAGAAAATGAATATATCTACATATCTTTAGTATGTATTCTGGTTTGGGCTGTGCAATATTCAATAACGCACTCATTTGCAAAAAGAAAAAAAAAAGAAAAAAGAAAAAAGAAAAAAGAAAATCAATGATATTTGATTCTAGGTCAATGTAATTTTAACTCAGGATTGTATTTGATGAAAGTTTGTTAACTAGACTTGTTTTGAAGGCTTTGGGTGTGATATTCTTATGTCCTTTTCATTTCCGGGATTGTGTGAATGAACTACTACTGAATGTTCAATTTAAAGTAAAAATATAGGGCATTATCCTTAATAAGGTCACTTGTCTTGTGAACATATGTAATGTTTTACACCAGTGGTTTCTCATGTCCATCCGTCTTAGTGACTCTTCAGACACCACAAAAATATAATCTTATATAGACATGACGTGTATGGAAAATACGAATGAACAGATTGAAGCTGCACTTCAGATGCTGTTCCATAAACATTAACTGTAAAAGCCCTTTCTTGCATGTTGAATCCCCAGGCATATAGCTCACCAAAAGAAGATCCGGAGCTTAGCACAGGGGAAAAAGAACTTATCATGGGTGGCAACATATCTAAGGAACCTGTTACCGTCATTCCTTGGAAGCTAATTTTATCAAAACCACCTGTTTGGGCTCTTATAATCTGCCACTTTTGCCATAATTGGGGAACCTTTATTCTATTGACATGGATGCCTACATACTACAATCAGGTAAGGAATTGATTTCTCCAAAAATGAGCCACATGCCCACAACACAACACCCCCTTACATATCTCTGTGCAATCTTTGGATTCAGAAACTTCAAGTACTGTCTCACATGAAATCCTACTTTTTCTACTATCCTTGTGCAATTCAACAATTTTAACCAGAAGAAGATTAATTTTTAATCTTGCATATTCAGGTTTTGAAGTTCAACCTCACTGAATCGGGACTCTTCTGTGTCTTGCCATGGTTGACCATGGCTGTTTTTGCAAATATAGGAGGCTGGATTGCAGATACACTTGTCAGCAGAGGTCTTTCTGTGACAACAGTTCGCAAGGCAAGGACTATTACTGCTTGAAGCATTGAATGTGGTTTAGGTGCCGACTTGCCAGTTTTACTTTTTCTAATGATTTCCTCCAAATCTGTTTGTTGTTGCAGATCATGCAATCAATTGGGTTTTTGGGACCGGCCTTTTTTCTTTCTCAGCTGAGCCGTGTCAAGACACCTGCAATGGCAGTACTATGCATGGCATGCAGTCAGGTAAAAACTACTTGTTATTACTTTGACTGAGCTTGAATATATTTCCAATGCTTCTAAAATGTGTTGTTTGGTAAGTATTACTTGTAGGGTTATCTGTTCATACGCTCTTGCTTATTCACAGGGATCTGATGCATTCTCACAATCTGGTCTCTACTCCAATCATCAAGACATTGGACCTCGCTATTCTGTGAGTTGCTATATTCTGAACATATGGCTAGTTGATGAACTATATATACCATTTTCTATAATCAATTCCTAATCTGTCATTTTATAAGGTTATTTGTGCTTTCAACTCTTTTACCAACAACATACCTGAAGAAGTAATCAAATTATCTGAACCCTGTGCAATCAAACTTATAATACAATTACAGGGAGTATTGCTGGGACTGTCAAACACAGCAGGAGTTCTTGCTGGTGTCTTTGGTACAGCTGCAACCGGGTACATACTCCAAAGAGGTACAATTAATACTTCAATTAAATCATTCTCTTCTGCAGTTTTCAGTTTCCGGTTTCCAGTTTTGTATTGACTTCTTAAACTTCAATTTTCAGTTTCCAGTGTTGACTTCCCATACTTTAATATCTGCAGGTTCTTGGGATGATGTATTCAAGGTGGCTGTTGCATTGTACCTCGTAGGCACATTAATCTGGAACCTATTTTCAACCGGAGAGAAAATCCTCGATTAGAGAAATGCAAGAATGGGAAGGAATGAAAGCTATGACGACATGGAAGAAATGCGAACGCATGAAAGGGAAATCGGGCTGAGCAAACTAGTTTTTAAGATATCACCATCAATGTTTTTGTAACGACTTCTGAGGCCCTCTCTGGGTTGGCTGGAGACCCCCCTTTTTACAGGTTAATAATGCCTTTAGTTTCAGTGTATGGCTCTAATGTAGAGAACCTATGGGTAATTTGCACCCCATGAACCTTTTGCTTTGCCCATGCAATGCTAATAGCATCTCATCCACCTAAGTTCTTTCTTACTGGATTTCTCCACAGTAACATTGCTTCTCGCATTCCACCGTATGTACAGCGCCGATTACGGCGCTTGTGTGTGATCAGATTTTCTTTCAAACTTTAGATTTGTGTAGCTCAGGTGATGTAGATTCTAGCTATAATTGTTTTCCTAATAACTCAAATATTAATTATCAGAAAGAAACAGAATTAAGAACAAAAATTCTGTTATGCAATATAAGTAGGACTAGGCATTTCCATTCATCATCTTCTGACAATAAAAACCTGTTTACAACCCATGCATTATCTCCATTGGAGATAAGACTAATCCCCACCCCACCCCACCCCTCTGAACTTGCAGAAATTTTTATTGACCTTATCTACATGAAGCAAGAGGCAAAAAAAAAAAAAAAAAGATAAAAAAAAAGATAATAACATTATATTGGGCAAAATCCATGAAGCAAGAAGCAGAGAAAGCTACAAGGTTGAGATGAACCTGGCACAAAATCTTTTCCAAATGAATAGTAATAAATATGGATAAATGTAAAATTATGAAATTTGAACATACAAGAACATAAAGAATCTTAATGTAAAATAAAATTTTGCAAGCTCCTTTTCTTTCTTTGTTTTTTTTTAATGTTTTTTTAATTATGTTTTTTGCCTACAAGGGGGAAGCTAGATGCTCTCTCTCTCTCTCTCTCTCTCTCTCTCTCTAAGCTGATGTATTTGTGAGAGAGACTGTACCCCCATGTGTAGTGGAAAAGACCAATTTGCTGCTTGTGACCCAAAACATTAACAAAACATTTAATTGAGCCACATGATCTTTGCTTTCCAATTCCCCCATCTATGCTCCGAGTCTTCATCTTCATGGGTTCCACCACTCCATAAATAACACCACATTCACAACACAGCCTACCCTCAACACCCAAAATTAAAACCCTCATCCTCTTAAGCCCCCCAACTACCGCTTCGCCATTAACGCCGTGACATTTAACCCCAACACAACTCTTGCCCCTGCAACTTTGCCTCAATGTCCTTCTTTGCCCTTGCTACAATTGCCCCTAATTCCCTAGGGTGCACATTCACCATGAGTCCATGCTTCATGAACAATGTCAATGACATCTTCTGCTCCACCTTGTGGCCTGGCACCAGCGTCAACCGGTGCCGGAGCAGCACTGACGCTACTACCGACTTCATTTGCAAGTATGCCAAGTCCTTCCCTAGACATATTCTTGGACCAGCATTGAATGCTACATATTTATTTGAGTCATGCATTATGAACTTCTTACCATCTAAAGATAACCACCTCTCTGGTCGAAACTCTAGGCAATCGTCCCCCCATGTGGACTTCATCCGCCCCGTTGCATATATTGAGTAGGTCACCGATGATCCGGCGGGCACGAATGTCCCGTCGGGCAAAATGTCATCGCGCACAACATGTTTTGAGTCCTCAGGCACGGAAGGGTACAACCTAAGGCTTTCGGACAATGCTGCCTTCAAGTATATCAATCGGTCAATTTCCTCAAACTCCAAAGGCTCCTCCAACCAACTCACCACATCATCACCACGTGTCTCGATCAGAACGGTGCAGATTTCGTGCAAGATTTTCTCTTCGATTATTGGGTTCAGAGTGACCAACCAAAAGAACCAGCTCAGCGCAACTGATGACGTGTCGCGTCCAGCTAGGATGAAATTGAGTGCCACGTGTTGGAGAAAAGTATCTGAATAGTTCTCCTTTTTCTTCATAAACCTTGACAACAGATCATCATGTGGGTTTCCATCCTTCTGCTGATTCAGCAACTCGAGCTTACGGGAAGCAATCACATCGGATAAATACTCCTCAATGTGCACAAGGCTTCGGCTCAGCGTGACTTCCATTCCAAGCCCAAGCCACTTCTTCAGCTTCCACAGCACTTCGGGCAAAATAAAACGCTGTAGCGAGGCTTCTGTGGCTCGGTCGAAAGCCGAGGCGAAGCCGTTGTCCGGAAACCCCGGCGCGCAAGTCTTCGGGTCCTTCCCGAAAGTCAAGCCGCATATGTTGTCGAAAGTGAGCCGAAGCAACAAGTCTTGAAGATCAACCGGCTTGGATTCAAGCTCAGCCGATTGAAGAATTGGGCAGAACCTCAGCTTGATGGATCGGCTGACCCACCGAGCCATGGCTTGGCGGAGCGTCCGGGTTGTGAATTCCAATGCGGCCGTCTTCCTCTGAAACAGCCACGTGTCGCCATCTGAATTGAAGATGCCTTCGCCCAAAAGATCATGAAACACGGATTGCCAAGTGGGGCCCTTGGGGTAATTGTCGAACCGGGTTTTCAGTATATGCTCCAGATTCTTCGGGTCGCACGTGACGGTCACGAGGCCCTGCTTTCTGGCGAGGAAGGGGATGGCGCAGATGCATGTTTGATACGTGCCGCCGCAGGCGCGTAGGTTGTCGCAGATCCAGTCGTGCAAGCGGTCGGAATTTTCTATGAGGCCCGGGAGGCTTCCCAATAAGGGCCAGACACCTGGACCCTTCAGGGACCGTGAGATGAAGGTGAACCAAAGTAAATAAGCTGTGATGGCCGTCAAAACCAGCAAGGCCGTACCAATCTCCATCTTACTTGTTTGCCACGTATTGACCAAATCGCCCAAAACCCAAAAAGAATGCAATGCAACAACCACACTCAATCTCACTGAGCCAGCTACCAGCAAGCAAACCCGAAACCTGTTTTTCCTGGAAAGTATTTTCCCGAGAAAATGTTTTCTGGGAAAGTACTTTTCTTGTAAAGAAGTGGGAAGAAGTTACTATAAAACGTACGTCATAGGAATATGGGTCTGAAATGTGAGAAATAGATGAAAAGAAGGAAAACCCAGGTTGTGTTTTTCATGCATATATATGAAATGTTTGAGGGATTGATTGAGAAAAGGAGAGAGCTTTACTGGATCTGAAAAATATGGAAGGTTAACTGTAAGGTGGTGCTTCTCAAGTAGAAGAACAAGAGAGGAGTAAATAATTGATGAAGCAGAGAGATGGAGGAGTGACTGATATGAAGTGGAGTGGTGTGTTAATTGAGAGAGGGATTTATAGGTGAGAATTGTATTGAGAAGCAATTATTAAGGCCAGACTGGTCCTTGAAATTGCTCTCTATCTCTCTCTGTCTGTCGCTCTGTTTCTTTTTTTGTTTTCTCTCACTAAAATTAAGCTTCACAGCAGCACAGCAGGCGCCATAAATGTCTTCAGAGGTCGTTGAACTTTTTAAAGCTTGCCCGAAACCTCTTTCTCTCTCTCCCTTTCTAGAGCTCTTTTTCCACAAAAACCACTGGCTCTAGCAAATTAAGATGATCTGCTTTCTCTCTCTCTCTCATCTGCAACTCTTACACCTAATTTTACTGGAAATGGAAGAGGCGATTTAATTCAAGAGCATTGAATGAAGAGGAAATTTAATGAGATTAGTTGAGGAACTATATATAAAGCAAGTAGAGAAACCCCAAAAAGAAAAAAACACAAATAAAAAACAATGATAATTATATTGGAAAAAAAGAAGAAAGAAAAATGGGTCACCCACATACACACATACACAGTGTCTGTTTTAATTGGATCAATTGTGGGTTGTTTATGATCATTATCTTAACCCTAATAAGCCCCCTTCCCCTTTTTCTTTCTTTCTTTCTTTCTTTATAAGTTATACCTTTAAGTATTAAAATTAAATGAAAATTGGGTTCTTCATGTGGTTCTTTTTGGTTAGGGTTGGGTGAGCAACCCACCCACAATTCAAGACCCTTTTTGCTTCTCTTTCCTTTCCTTTGCTTTGCTTTGCTTGTGTGACTCTTTTTTCTTAGCTAGTAAAAACAATTCTGGGATTCTTCACAGGTTTGACCCTCTCACTTTTAATGCATTATAATCAATGAAATTATCAAAAAATGCGCGCCTCTCTGCCTGTAACGTGAAAAAAGTCAAAACCCCATATACAATATCTATCTATATATATACTGTTCACCTGAATGCTGGTATGGCCTAAATTTTTGCACATTGGCAGGCTGCAGACGCTTCATCAGGATTCGTATGAAACCTGGCATTGAAATTGAAGAGCTTTGACAAATTTGGGATAACGCTATCTCGTCAAACTGTGAATCTAAACTGTTAATTCTCATCACATTCTAGCAACGTAAGTATTTATTCGATAAATACATAAAGTCTAATAAGAAAACATAACGCTAACGAATGAATTTATAACATCCACGAATGAGAACGTGATTGTGAATAAGCCCCTACGTGAGATCCCATGTGATGATGGAAATGAGTTCGTGAGAGTGCCTAACAATTGTTGAACCATTCCACGGTTTAGGTGTGCTTGGCTAAGCACCATCTCTGTCGGTGTCATCAAATTAATCACATCATGTGCATCTGACAAGGCTTCATTCATTCTATAATAATGTGATTATCATTATTATTGGATGAAATTATATAAGTTTCATTCATTCTAATTTCTATATTAGTGCTAAGATAAGCCAATCCAATTTATGTAATTACCTGGATAATATTACATATGTTTGGGTGGATCCTATCATTCTTAGGCTAGTTAACTTTAGGTTTTCTTTGACAAGAAAAAAAACATAAAAAGCTTTAGGTTTTCTTATCCGACTTATTTATTAATCGAGCTCGATCTTAAATTTAAGATTAGAAACCTGTTATGTTTTGATTAATCATCGTTCATATCATTTTTAAAATAAACCTAGAAGGCAGCAAATCAAGGGAAACAAAAAACCAATTTGACTCTAGGAGAATCAACAAATGGGAAAGAAAACAAAAACATAATATTTTTAGCAGAATTCCGTTTAAATAAGTTTGTTATCAATTCATTTATAATTCGTGTTAGCGAGTCATGTCATTTGGTGTTGGATCATGCTGCGTTAAAAAATTATAGAGATATTTATTCAAAAATTCTTTTTTGTTTTTGTTTTGGAATAGATGCTTTATTAAAAAATAATAAGCACCATAAGAGTGTACAAAGATAGCACTGAAATAGCCAATATTTTTTTTTTTGGGGTAAATATCACAAGGTGTCCCTACACCTGAAAGGTGGGATTAATCCCCGCTCGAAATTTGGCTATTCAAAACCCAACATTACTACAAAATTGAGCAAAAGCCACGAACTCAAGAGCACAAATACATGTATGGTGCCCTCATCTTTAACATTGAGCACTAATAAATTTTATTCATCCTCCTTGCATAAAACACAAATAATTATGTCAAATTAATTTACGTAAAACACAAATTTATACTGGACACGAAGAATTGTGTCAAACGTCAATTGAATATAAATAATAAGTATCATCTAACAAGTTTGTTCATAAAAGATAAAATTATTTATTTGTATAGACTAAATAGTTGTGTCTTTATCTGACATACGTAACACCTTATAACACAAAACTACATTTGTGCACAATTATTTTCATGTAGTGTACCTTTTCTCTTCCAATTTATTAAAGAAAAATAAAGAGAGAGGGAAAAATACTTATGTTTTATTATTATTATTTTACTAGCCCCTTGACACATGCTCACGCATGTGCCAATTGGTTTTCTTTTTCTTTTTTATTTTATTTTTAGAATTAATAAAAGATAACAGTGTAGTTATGTTCCATAAAAGTAGGACCTATTATCTTATTTTGTTTTTAATTTTAATTTTTTTAATATTAAAAAATGTGAATTTACCATATTATCCTCATTTAATTAATAATTTCAATTCTTAATGTTTGAATTAACAAAGGGTATTTTCTGGTATTTTGAATGTTTCACCATTCTCTGCCTTTTGCTTTATATATATAGATAATAGTTTTAAAAAAACACATGGATCTTTTCCAACCCCTAGAAAATATCTAACCCTCCCCTTCTATTCTCTCTTCCCCACCTAAAGGTTGGAGTCAAGTCCAGTAAAGTTGTTACCTTTTCTAAACCTACTTTCTTTCTTTCTTTCTTTATTATAAATATTTCTGGGTTTATGGTTTGCTGCAGTTTTTTGATGAGCAAGATAATTTGCTCACACGCACACAAAGATACATAATTTCATATGGTTCATGTTGTTGTGAGCAATTAATTATCAAACATTTTTTGGGTTTCAGCTAAAGTTGGGCTTTGTGTCATTGATTTGTGTTTAAGATGTGAACTGGTGATATTTGCTGGTGGTGGTGGACAACCATTCCAGATCCTCAAGACCACCGGAGACGACAACATTGTCCTCAAGAGGATGTGAACTGGTGATAATTGTGTCTGTACATATGTCTAATCAATTGATAAAGTCACTGAGGTAATTTGTCGGAATACAAGCACAAATACTATTTTTCGTGCTTTACATTGTCACACACGAATTTTTCTTTCGTGCCCTATAGTAATGGAAACTCCTATAGACAACACCATCAGCCTAATAGTGGTTGCACCATGACCTTTGAACATAGAGCATAAATATTTGTGTCTTTTGTATCTAATAAGAGCACAAATGAAAATGGTGCTGAAACCCAAATATTCAAATCGAAATGGTATACGATCTCACTCTTATATCATTTCGATTTGAATAAAATGTTTAAGCCCAAAGAAAAAGAAAAAGAATGCAACCGATCGTCATGATTCACAATCGAGGGTTATATGAACATAAACGTACTTTCTTTCTCCATTGTTGGGTAAGCCTTTTCTTGAAAGGAAAAAAAAAAACCAACCCCATGCATGCCAACGTCGTCAACACCATCAGACCCATTTCTATGGTTTTTTCTGAGAAATTGAGAGGGAAATTGTGCGGTAAAGCTGATCTGCAAAAGTGAAATTAGAAGCAAGAATCTTCTAATAGTGATTGAGAGAAGTTTCTTTTGTCTGTACATGTCTGATTTTGCTTTGCCTGTTTTGCTAGTTGAGAATCTTTTGCTTTAACCTGTTTGTTCTGGCAGATCTTGACAAGCTTACTCTTGAGATTCACTATGGAGGTACATTGATGCAAGTTGCTGTCGGAAAAGGGTAGGCTCTAGCCTAATGCAAGGTTTGGCAAAAAAATAAACTTAATATTAATTCCAAGCATTAATACCTCATTTCACAAAAATTAGCAAGCAAAAATTATTTTATCTTATCCATACATATCTCTAGTTACCCATATCACAAATATTTCAAGTTTCAAGCTTTCTCCTTTCAGAAAATGAATGGAATTTTATTTAGATATTTACTTACATAACAAGTTCATTCCTATAAAAATTTCTAATTTCACCATTGCGTCTAACAACCCACCATATCTCAAATTCAAAGATGCATACATTGAGTTGGAAAAAACAAAAGAAAGGTTATCATGAACATTTGTGACGTTTATGAAACTATGAGTTATACTCGTTTATCTTTTTCGTGATCATTCTTCAAGTTAATTCACACATTAATTTTGTCCATGTTGCTAAAATCCGTTAAATTGTTTTAAGGTCTTATAGAGTTGATTAATTTGGTTCAACATACCGACGTTTTGCAAAAGTGGGAGCTATGAACCGGACTGGTTCATCCGATTGAGTCTGGTTATACTAAAAAAATAGACTAATTTATTGACGTGAATCGTAACATACGGGTCAAAATTTAATAAAAAAATCTACAAGAAAAAAGAAAAGAAAAATAACATTAGAAAGAACTACTTCAATCTCGTAGTAGTGTCAATTCTATTTAAATGGGTGGGAAGCTCAGTGAACGTGTTGATTAAGTTTAGGAGGGTCCATTTGTTGAGACCAAAAGTTGGTAAGCATGTATCCCAATTGGGGGTTTAAAGTTTATATTCCTATGACAGGTTTTAGAATATATTATGCACCAAAATATTATAGTGGCAATAACCCAAGTTTTCTTTTCATGTTTGCATTTTTTTTGGCACAAGCATGTTTGCATTGAGGGTGTTAAAAAAGAGAGTAGAATCCAGCCGAGGCGCGTGAGCACCTGGGTTGTAATATTTTTTTTAAAATAAAATGTATAGCATTGAGCATAATTTACATATGTCTAATCAATTGATAAAATCACTAAAGTAACTTGTCAAAATACAAGCACAAATATTGTTTTTTGTACTTTATATTGTCTGACACGAATTTTTCTTTCGGGTCCTATAGCACTGAAACTCTTATGGACAACACAGTCAGCCTAATTGTGGTTGCACCATGGACTTGGAACATAGAGCATAATTATGAGTCTTTTGCAGCTAAGAGCACAAACAAAAACGGTGTTGAAACCCAAATATTCTAATAGTGTAACAAATGCGTGATCTTTAAAAAATAATTCGCGTCTAAACAATTCAAGGGGAAAAAAAAGAGAAGAAAAAATAGGAAGCCTATACATCCCTTCAATAGGCACATCAACAAAACATCAGCAACACCAGAAACTTGCAACCAAAAGAGCATTGACAGCATCAACATGGATCTGAAACAGAAGAAAAACAAAAGAAATATAAGTAGAAAAAAACAAAAGACACTTGGGCTAAAGCCAAAATCAAGGCTCATTACACAATAAATCAAATGAAGGAATTCTAAGAAAGAAAAGCTACTCCTTGAGCTAAAGAAGGATGTGGCTGTGAAAGCCGACAACTCGAACACAATTGCAAAATTCAACAACGAGATCTACAATATGCTACAGCCACCAGATGAAAGAGAGAAACAAACAAGGAGGAAAATATATTATACAAAAACTCAGATAAAGCCTATTTGGATAGAAAAACCCAAAACTAACCACTTGTCATTTTCTAATTGGTTCTTAGTGTGTTAAAATTTTACATTATGCTAAAATGAATTTATTAGTAAAATCCTCAAAATTATATGTACCACGTCTAATATACATTGGTAATTATTGTACGACTTTTTTGAGAACTAATTTTGAAATGAATGGCATAATTAACACTCAAACGAGTAAATTAAGCGAAGGTGGATCTTTTTATTGGTATCCTTTGGACTAGAGAAGAAGACAAAGAAAGGGAATGAATTTACAACTCAAAACATTATGTACACCGACAGTTTGTGCACAAAATTACATTCTATTGATATATTTTTTTTCTCTCTCATCACCTCATGGTGCACATTGCATGAGAAAAATCATGAGGATAATGTTTTTTCTCACCGACAGCTTGTACACAAATTACATAATTGGATGCATGCAATCACTATGAACATTACCATCCAGTCACATTCTTTATATGTATAGAATTAACCCCATGACCCATAATATAATCTGTAAGATGACTGCATGCAGAACTTGTAGCAAATTCCAAATCTTGAGTTGACTCATTCTAATTGCTATAAGAAGCTGTGTTTTTTCCTTTTTGGATACAAACGATATTGCCCAAGGTGGAAGCGAAAGCAAAACCTTGAATGTACAGGTAAATACTATTATCATTTAAGGGTGTTTGTGAGAATTAATTCAAGTTCGTGCATTTGTATAAGTGGAAAAAATAAGAACAGTGTAACTGATCAAATTTTGGATCCCAAACTTATTTGATGCGAACCTCTTTGTTTTCGTTTTTCTAGAGGCTGTATCACATCACAATCATCATGCTAATTAAGGAAAACAGAGCATTACCCCAAAAACAAACATGCAGACAAGTTTGTTTTGCTATCACTATATCAAATATATAAAAAACTACTTCAGAGACCCATCTCATCCGAAACCCATCTAATCCACATCTGACAAAGCTTTTATTTGTTGAACTAATGACATCCCCAATTTTATATATAAAATACAAACGGTTTACAATAACAGAAATTTTGGAGTGAATGGCTTGGATTGAGACATTCCACAAGAAAGCCTATAGTTCCCCATTTGTTTAGATGGAGATTTTGGCACCTACTAGGTTAAAATTAAGTAGTTCAACCAAAAAAGGAAACAAATTAAGTCCAACATGATATAGGTTGGGTAGCTACGAAATTAAACGACAATGTTTTTCAAGCACCTCAGCATCAAATCAAGATCTCTATTCTTTGTGATATCAAATCCTGGGACTTGCCAAACCTCTCATAGTTGGTAGTTTACAGATGCAGATCAGGCGGCTCCTATCAATTCCACATATTGCATTATGAAGCAAAATGTTCAAAACCCAAATAAAATTAGGTCTCCAACTGTCCATTGATGACCAAGAAATATACATGTGGATGATCCAACTCCCATGCTGGACCATTAAGTATAGCCCTCTGGGGACCCCATTAAAACTAAAGTCAACGTTCTGAGTCTCACATTTCTACCATTTCAACCACATATAGCATTTATCCACACAAAAAGAGGTCATATGGCATCAAACGAGTCATTGCTCTAAATTGCATTTAAGATGGGATTTCAGGCCAGCTGAGACATTGGCAAGTCCTCCCACCACATTGCTGTCACATTCAACAAATCAAAATTGCAGATAAAATAATCTCAAGATTGAACAGCACAGACTAGTTTGGAGAGCCAGTGAGTCACCTTGCATACAGCAACCATACACTGTTCTGTGACGGGCATCTCTTGCAGCTGTGAGAAATTGCCCCCAACAACTATTTTATGTAATGCAGCCATGTGATAAAACAGAGTGAGGTTTACCCCAGTTCGTTCCTGCCCTTCTCTGCAAATAGCACTTACAATACATCTAACCAAACCTAAAGAGAGAATCAATTCGGGCGTAACTTAGCAAAAAGGAAGCAAAACTCAATAAACGATTCCCGAATTGCGATAGACGCGTACACTGCATAACAAACGGCATTTACTTGAGAGTATCTAAAAAAAGAATAGTTACCAATGGCATTTTAAGTGTTTACACTAGATTTGAACATCGAACAAGTTCTGTGCCCTGGGACTTACTAGACTATTGACAAGGTTTGGTTAAGGTCTCTGGTTAACTACAATTGTTAGATAGCAGGCCTGCAGAAACTTGATACCAAGATACTGTCAGAAACTTCCAGAAACTGTTCAAATTGCTAGAGTACTGAAGACATTTTTCTTATCCAGCTCCTTTAATGGTGCAATCCCCATCTATCACAAAACCGCAACAATCAGTTGTATCCACTCAATACCAGTCATTTGAAGTTGCTCAACAAATATGAGGATCAGAGAATTTGGAGTAATGGTTTAACATGGTAGAGGCTATGTTAGTTGAAAACCAGAGGCAATCTGACCCTGCTTGAGAATTTTCTTCATCCTTGAGAACGAATTGGCAACCATATCACAAATACCTCACCAAAAAAGCAAACTATCTGTATATATACTTTGAGAGAGGAAACTTAATGCTCCTTGCTACCTGTAATCCATGTATAAACAAGATGTTATATTTCCAAAAGAATTCCTTAATCTCACACGACATAAAATTTTAGTATAATTTCAATTCGAGAAAAGTGTAAGGTTACCTTCAGAACCATATCTTCACTCACTGTAGATCGATATCGAGTTGAGCCCTCTAGTGGGCAGCTTCCACCAGTGACAATAAAATTAGCACTGCAGAGACTGGACAGTTGTAAGAGAACATCAGACATGAGCCCACCATTCCCATTTCGAATGCCTAACCCATCATATCCTTCTTCCTCCTCATCAAGAGAACCTTCCCCTACAGATGTAATACACTGAAATATGGCTAATAACCTCTCCATTGGAAATGTTCCAGGATTCAGAAGTAATTCCTGTTCTGCAGTTTCCTTCTGTTCCATTGACTTCTCGGAGGCCCTAGTCATGAAGAAACATTATTAAGAGGAAATCAGTGTTTATAAGTGTTTATAAGTGGTGCATTGCAGCATACCAACAAGTGAAAGAAACGCAAAAGGTGCAAAGGTAGTCAATTGGCAAATCTTAATAAGATCTTTCAGAGATTTTGTTTGAAGACAATTTGTAAAGAGAATCTTAAGAATTTCCCAACACTCCAGTGCGAAAGTGCAGTAAAACAGTATTCGTAATTGATGTCAGAAATTTTAATTACAGGTCGTTCCAAACAACATAATAGAAAGAGCAACTCAAGTATTCGTTATTAATATAGTGAGGTGAAGGTAAAACAGAAGCAGGTGTTTGGACATATAGTTATCTTCATTCTTAAGAAAATACTTAAGTTTTAGCTTGGTTTCCTGCGGGAATTTGGAATTTCAGATCTTATATTGACAATATTAATGCGGTATTAACTTTTATGAGAGCATGGAATACAAAGCTAGAGTTTGTATCCCACTTCAGTGCTGGATCATAGCCCGAATTTCGCCAACTAAACCTACAGAGTATAAACTACATTAAAACAAGAATTAAACAAGAATTATTCTTGATATACACTTACTTCCTCCTTCGTTTGCGACTATTAGAACCTCCTGTGGAATCGAACAATGATGCATCAAGGGTAGCCGGGTTTCTTGAAGCAAGGAATGCTGAAATAAGGAGATACTTGGCAGAAGTAGGCATATGGAAATCTAGTTGATCATCCTCGCAATCTCCAAATTTCCTTGTGCTGCCCTTTCCTTTTGTCTCCCTAACTTCAACTTCAGTGGATGGATGAGATGAAACCTTAAATATCTCATTCAGTGAAGGAGCAACATGGGGCCGAAAATAATGAAACAGCCTTTGGTTCAACTCTTTATTGGGAACAACACCCAGATTGGTTACAGGCTCACAATATTTTGTGAATAATAGTGAAAAGGCAGGAGACAATTCATCCACCCGTCTGGTAATTCTACAGAAAGGCCTTAGCACGACACTAACAGAAAGAAAAGGGAATTCATCAATATAAACACAAAAGGCAAAACATGAGTGCAGAGAAAAAAGACTAACTACTATTCTTACCTGAGAAAAGATGCATAAAGCTTTTTGTTTGCTTGGTTTCTCAAGAAGATTTGCTGAAGATCATCTTGAGTATAATCAGGAAGATATATAGGGATAGGCTCCACATAACTCATACTTGAGTAATATGTATCCGGTGAGGCACTGCTAATAAAGATAAGAGCGACCTCAGGCATTTTCAGAATGTCATAGAGATTAAATAGTAAAGGCAATATGGTAGAACCTTTTTCCCATCCTCTGACACGCTCCAAATTGTCAAATATCAAGTAGATCATATTTCCATTAGCCTTTCCGGACCTTTTGGAGCTTAATTTCCCCGAGTTTCCCTCAAGATTAGCAAGAACGCTAACCAAGGCTTCGCGAAGAAAATTAACAAAATCAGATGGGCTTTCACAGCGCTTTGCACTTGAATAACCATTTACTGCATTCTTTCGGTGAAGAAACAGTTGATTCAAAACAGACTCG
Organism: Prunus persica; assembly: GCF_000346465.2. Classification (NCBI taxonomy): domain Eukaryota; kingdom Viridiplantae; phylum Streptophyta; class Magnoliopsida; order Rosales; family Rosaceae; genus Prunus; species Prunus persica. The sequence continues at coordinate 21,877,137 of NC_034010.1, forward strand.
AACAAGATTCGGGGATTATAACAGCTAAGGCAGCTTGAATAAACAAAAGGACGTTTAAGATGCCTAAATGTCTCCAGTACCATACTAGTTTTCCCGGTAGAAGTGCCTCCATATACAAAGATAGGAAGCATGGGAGAGTTCCGTGGACCCAAAAGTTGTAGAAGCTCGTGGATCTGATTACGTCTACCAGGAAAACTAGACAACAGATCATCCAAGCTAAAGGATTCTCTTTCTTCTCCAAGCACAAGGTCACTGAGAGTTGGCGGCTGAGAACTACTTGCATTAGTTTCTTCAACTACATTCTTTGAAGGGGTAGCTGCAGCGGAGGATCTGGTTGTTCTCCTTGTGGTTTTTGGGCTTTCCTCTTTACCCATGTCTGAATTCTGGCAGAAAAAGAAAAACAGTAACATTAAAGATACGAATTTGAGTAGAGACAACATTTAAGACAAACAATAGCACCTAGGAATTACAATGCAAACCAACAACAAAAAGTGGATTCAAAATGAAGAAGTATTGAATCAGCTAATCAAACACAAAGTTGCAGGGAAATTGCACACAAAACATTGCAAACATCAAAATAAAACAAAGAAATGACATCCAAGGTTAGATATCAATTCAATACAGAAATTTAATCAAAACAGGAAATAAAATTTATCAAAAGAAAATAGCCCCTCTCAACGAGCATTATAACTCACTCTCCTCAAATGTTGCCCCTAAACGTATAAAAATCTAGTATATATGTAAATACATTAATATATAATCATACAGAAATCAGTGTTTTTAAAGGCATGCCTTCGCGCGCGTCGGAGCGAGGCGGCAGGAAATCGCCCGAGGCGGTCGGCTGTTTCGCGAGTTGCACGTTTAGCGCGAAGAAGGAGTAAGGAGGCGTTGCAAGGCGTGGCCAGGAGGAGCGAGGCGGAGCAAGGCGAGCCAGATCTGGACACTTCTGAACCGGAAGAAATTTTGCGAGTCTGCAAATTGGCTGCGACCCTGCGAGGTAGGCGACTTCGCGAGGAAGACGACTCGCGTGTTCTGTTTTCAGGTTTATTGTAATGAAACGACGTCGTTTCGATTGCAGTGTTTTTTTTTTCTTCAAAAAAAAAAAATCTAAATGAAACGACGTCGTTTCATTTGGAGTGTTTTGAAGGAAAAAAAAGGGGTTAATGACCTAAATGATCCTCCAACTATTGCTTCAATATCATTTTGGTCCACCAACTAAAATTTTCATTTAAAACGTCCTTAAACTTTTTATTTTGTACAAAGATGATCCATCCATCAAAGTCTGTGTATTATTTCGTGAAATCGAGGGACAAAACCGTATTTTTAGGTGAGCATCCTCCTTTAAAAGACTAACTACTATTATTTTGGTTCACCAACTAAAATTTTCATTTAAACCGTCATTCAGCTCTTGTCTTTTTTTTTGGATAAATTACTCAAATGGTCATCAAACTTATACCAGATTTACATTTTGGTCCCTCAATTAAATTATTCATTCAAATGGTCCATCAACTCTATATTATTTGCTCCAGTGATCCTACCATCTAATTTTCTATTAGATTTAACCAAATTTTAGGGTAAATAATTACCAATTTGCCCTCATATTTAACAGAAATATTGACAGAATGTAACGGTATGACCAATGAAGCGAATAATATAGAGTTGATGGACCATTTGAACAAATAATTTAATTGAGGGACCAAAATGTAAATCGAGTATAAGTTTGAGGACCATTTGAGTAATTTACCCTTTTTTGGTATCAAGATGGTCCTACTGTTAAAGTCTTTCAATTTTATTGTTAAATTGAGGGGTAAAAATGTTTGTATGAATTAAAATAGTAATGTACAATTAAAAATGAAAGGAAACTATTATAAAACTTAGAAAATTTTAAAAATTTGAATCTCACCAGCCACATGACTTTTTTTTTTCGTGAGACTGACCTAACAATTAATAATAAAAAATTATCTGTTGTTTAAATGAATTAAAATCACATAAATATAACAACAAAATAACAAATTTTTTGAAAGAGTAAACAATAATTAACAATTAAAGGAAACTATTATAGGAACTTGTACCTAATTTTAAAATTGAAAAAATTGAATCTCACCACCAACATGACTTTTTTTTTTGCTGACATGGACTTAAAAAGTAATAATTTTTTTCTCCATTGTTTAAATTAATTAAATTTTTTTAAATAAGATCAATACAAAAATAAATAACAATGATATTGACGGACTTTGATGGTAAGACCATCTTGATACCAAAAAAAAAAGTTGAAGGATGGTTCAAATGAAAATTTTAGTTGGTTGACCAAAATGATACTGGAGCAATAGTTGAGGGACCATTTCAGTCATTAACCTTTTTTAAATAATATTTTACTTTTTTGCCCCTTAATTGAATGGAATATTTGACAGACTTTAACGGTAGGACTATGTTGATACAAAAAAAAAAAAAAGAGTTGAAGGACGGTTCAAATGAAAAATTTAGTTCGTGGACCAAAATGATACTAGAGCAATAGTTGGGGGACCATTGGGATCAATAACCTAAAAAAAACGCAAGTTTCTGTTTTTTTTTCTTTCTTACCTTTTTTTCTTGCTTGCCTTTTCTAAATCCAGTCGGCCGTAGCTTTACTTACCTTTTTTTTTTTTTTTTTCTAAACTAATATATTAACATATGGACTTATCTTCTAGGGTAAATTACTCAAATGGTCCTTAAACTTATACTTGATTTACATTTTGGTCTTTCAACTAAATTTTTCATTCAAATGGTCCATCAACTATATATTATTTGCCCTAGTGGTCCTACCGTCTAATTTTCTGTTAGATTTAACCAAATTTTAGGGTAAATAATGATCAATTTGCCCTCATATTTAACAGAAATATTGACAGAATGTAACGGTAGGACCAATAGAGCGAATAATATAGACTTGATGGACTATTTGAACGAATAATTTAATTGAGGGACCAAAATGTAAATCGAGTATAAGTTTAAGGACCATTTGAGTAATTTACCCTATCTTCTATATATATAAAGCAAAAGACAGAGAATGGTGAAAACATTCAAAATACCAGAAAATGCCCTTAGTTAATTCAAACATTAAGAATTGAAATTATTAATTAAATGAGGATAATATGGTAAATTCACATTTTTTATATTAAAAAAATAAAATAAAATAATAACTACCCATGTTATCTTTTCTTAATATTAAAAAATAATAATAATAATAAAAAGAAATTGGCACATGCTCATGCATGTGCTAAGGAGCTAGTATATATATATATATATATATATATATATATATAGGGTTATTTACTGTAGAAGTCCCTGAACTTGGCCCCCATTTGCAATTGGGTCAGTGAACTTTTTTTTTCAGCAATTACATTCGTTAACTTGATAAATAGTTCCAATTGGGTCTTGCCATCCAACTCTGTCAATTTGTCCATCAAAATGAGGGATAAAAGCGTCCTTTTCAGAATGGATTGAACAGAACCACAATCTAAAAACAAAATCAGATGGAATTTTTTTTTCCCAAATATGATCAGAGAAACAAAACACCTAAAACCCATACGAAAATCCTGATCTAATCACAAACACCAACAAAATGCAGTTCACAAATTCATCAATTCAACAAACAACAAACAAAAGGAGAATTTTTCCAAAGCTTTCGAGACATGAACATCTAAAAAGAACTATAGAAAAATCGGAGAAATAGAATCACAACGAAGCTAGCCATCGTGAGCTCGGTGGTGAAGCTGGAGTCGCAGCGCCTAGCATAGATAGTGAAGCAGGTGCAGAAGTTGACAGCGTTGGATTTGGCCACGTCTACCAACGTCGTGGCTTAGATGGCGGTTGCGGTGGCATTCATTATGGCGCCAAGGGCGCCGTCGCTGTTACGGCGATATCGGAGAAGGAGAGCTTAAGGGGATGGGGTTGAGGGTGGGTTTTGGGTTTTGCAGGTTGGGAGATGGGGGGTGGGTTGCAGGTTGGGTTGGGATCTGGGTTTTGAGGGAGTGGGCTAAGGATGAGGGGAAATGGGTTGCTAGAGAGAGGGAGAGACAGAGAGGTAGAGCTGAGAGAGAGAAGGAGAGCTTAAAGATAAACTCACTTACCTTCGGGAATGATTCACCTCCTCCATTCCAGCCATACAACTATTTGGAATAGTGGTATAGATGCTTTGCTTGAGGACTCAAAGGAGAACTGTGTTTGCTTCTTTTCTAGCTAAGCTAAATTCAAAAGTCAATGCCAGCCGTAATTTTATTTTATTTTATTCTTCATTTTTTTCATTTTTTTTGTTTTCAATTTTACAAACTGTAAATAGAGCCAAGTAAATCCTATGTGGTTTCTACCAATCACAAATGGATTTGTATTGTAAACTTGTGAAGATGGAGGTGGGTTGTTAGGGTTGATGATGGATGAAGAAGGTGGATGTGGGGTCAATGATGGATGAAGAACCCGAAAAGACGCTTTTACCCTCTCACTTTGACAGAATTGGAAGGAAGGACCCAATTGGAACTATTTATCGAGTTAACGGATGTAATTGCCGGAAAAAAAGGTTCACGGACCCAATTGCAAATGGGGGCCAAGTTCAAGGACGTCTACAATAAATAACCCTATATATAGTATAGTACAACCCTAATTTCTACCCTTACCAGATAATCTCCATCAATTTCAAGAATTCTCTTCATCTTTCGACTGCAAGTAAGCCATTTTATTTTTCTCTCTAATTCTTCGCAACTGTAATTTGAAGTTCCATATAATTTTTTTTCAATATATTAGTTATCTTATTCGTTTATGTGATATAGTAGAAATTTGATATACATGCATTATACTTGTATCTTAGAAATATTAATGGTGTTGTTTTATAGCTATGAATTAAAAAAATCCTGCGTGGAAGTATGCAAAAGAAATAGGGGGGAAAAATACTTAAGATGCACATTTTATGATCAAAGATGTAATGGAGAAATTTTTAGACCTAAGCATCATTTGGGTCAAACTCATCATGGTATGCAACCATGTAAGAAAGTTCTTGAGCATGTGAAAAAATAGTGTGTTGCAACTTTGAAAAAATTTCAACCTGAAAAAAGAAAGAAAAATGAAATGCTTAGAGAGATTGGGGATGGTCCACGAGGAGGGGCTCATAGTATGGAAACTTCATTGGATGGTCCATAAGGAGGGGCTTAGAGAGATTAGGGATGGTCCCGGTACTAGGAGTGTTGCAATTGATGAAGCTCTTAGAGCACAACCTAAATCAAAAGGACCAATGGATAGATTTGTCACTTTAGAAGCTCGGCAAAGTACATTAAATTCAGCATACAAACAAGAAGAAAGAAAGGAAGTTTGTCGAAAGATCGGTCATTTTTTCTTCTCTAGAGCACTCCCATTTAATATTGTAAATGATCCATTTTGGCTACCTATGGTAGAAGGGATTGCCGCATATGGTGTAGGATTTAAGCCTCCATCAATGCTGACAGATGGGGATGAGGCGATGCGCACAAAGTAATTGAGTATGTGTTGCCCATGTGCAATCATAGGTTGTGCTCATGGCACGTGGCAACGAATGCACAAAATAGCTCAAAGGATGAAGAATTGGTACGATCATTTCAAGCATATCTTTGGGAACTAATTACAGTCAATGAGTTTGAAAAGAAATGAGAGTTTTTGAAGGTCAGAATTATACACATAAATAAAAGGATGACTGTAAATGATGTATGTAAAACGAGATGAGTGGGCGAAATCACACCTCAGACCCAAGTTTTTCAGTGTATGTGTACTACTCAATGCGTGGAGTGTATGAACAAGTTTGTGAAAGATTACTTGAGAAAAGACGTTAAGTTGTTTGAATGCATATCACCGAAAACAGTAAAAAAAAATTGCTTACAACAATATTTGTTTTTAATTATAATTATTTTTTAATATGAAAAAAGTGTAAATTTACCATATTATCCTGATTTAATTAATAATTTCAATTCTAAATGTTTGTGTGGGCTTCAATTATCCCATTCTGAGTAAATAAAAACTAGGCCTAAAGTATCCTGAAGGAGAAGCAAGTCCTAGGGAATACTATGTTTTTCTTCAAGTGGCTCTTCAGATTTATGACTTCTTCCAGCGGCTCTTTGGATTTCTACGACGGCTGCATGAGTTTATACAAAGACCATATAAGCTTGGCATGTGAATCAGAATATTAAAGAGTTTGACATGAGAGGCTTGTGATGTGGGAGCTAAGTGCCCATAAGTTTAGCATGAGAGAGAGATTTGCTAGAGGAATGGATGATTATGGCTGTGTGTTGTGGCATAGTTTGGATAATGTTTGAGGCTTGAGATGATATTCAGGGCATGGTGATAATGTCTAAAGGATGGATGAGCTTGCATCTGGCTATTGCTTGGTTGTGTGGTGGTCATGTTGGTGTTTTGGACTTGAAGTGGTGTGAGCACGATGCAGAGATTAAGGGTTGGTTTTGGGTGTTCCCAGTAGCTAGAGGATGAGCTTGCCTTTAGCTACTGCTTGGCAATGTCTGGGTTTTGTGATTGGTAAGGCTTGTTGGTGTTTTGCAGAAGGTGAGCTTGCCTCTTAGTTGTTTCTAGATGATGTGCAGGGTTTTGGAATGGCTAAGACTTGGTGTTTTCTAACAGAGGGTAAACTTGCCTTTGCCTTTCTTCTTTCTCCTCTTGGTAACTGATGCCTCCCATTTATAGGAGCTGGGAGTTCTTGGCAGTTGTGGAAGATTGGGTTTTTAATGTATGAAGGTGAGGCATAGGTGGTTGTGGCTTTAATTGAGTTTGACTATGGTTTTGCTGCTGGAAGGGTTTAATGCTAGAAGGTAGGAAATTGGAGATTGGGTAATAAAGGTTGGAAGGTTGGTAGAAGGCGTGTTCTCTATGCTTACCCATTCAATGGGCTCAAGAAAATGAGCTTGGGTAAGCAGCCCAAAATCTTCAGTATTTTGAACTTTTGATGGGCCTCATGGATCCTTGTAACCATCTATACCACAACCTATTCAACAAGCTCCATATATGTGGCTTGGGCCCACTTAAGCTTTATCGGGTGGTTTAGCATAGTAAAATGTATTATTGGCTTGGCATGACATATACTGTTATAAAACTAGAGGGAATTGTATAGAGCAATAAGAGGAAGAGAAATACAGAGAATTTTTTCTATGAATTTGTATCAACCTATCTTATTCATCTTTGATAAGCGCCTATTTATAGGCTTACAATAGAGGTATTTAACCCACAATTTATAGCTAGAAATTAAAATAATAAGGGCATAGGTTACAAAGCAGTAAGGGGTGAAGGTAATGGATGTTATGGTGGTCATCCACATTCCATAGATTTATAACACTCCGCCTTGGATGTCCACCGTACAATGACATTGTTGCCTCATTAAAAACCTTGCTTGAAAAACCCAGTGGGACAAAACCGAAGACAAGGGGAAAAGAGTGCATCTTTCTTCTGAATCATTGATATGATGTTGGACATGCTTATGTTGTCTCTTTAAAACCTTACTAGGAAAAACCCAGTGGGACAAAAACCTAGTCGAAGGGAAAAAGAGTATAACGCACATATGTCCTGTATGTAGTAGAATTGAGATGCTCCCCCTGATTTTCATTAACTTATGGAATTTAGGCTTCAGAAAAAGTTTTGGTAAAAAGGTTCGCCAGATTATTTTGTGAACGAAAAATCTCTTGGCTTTTTTTTTTAAAAAAAATCACCTTTGATGAACCCTTCTCTGATTTGAGCAATACAAGCAACATTGTCTTCATACATGATTGATCTATTCGACCTGCTTTTCACTTTTCAAATGATTGAACTCTTTAGGAGCATCAACAACTAATTTAATAGTTAGAATATGTTACAACAATATCAAATTTGAATTCAAAATACTCAAACTCTTAGTGTTAACTCTTAATTAAGAATATTATGGTACTTTATATCCTTCAAGGGGGTCGCTTCATCCGATATATCTCAAATATTTCATGAGCTTTGAGAATTTCCATATACCATATAGTCTTAATAAATATACATTAAACACATGCTATAAGTTTTGCTTTAAAATAACAACTGCACTTATATAAATGTGGATGCATCTACGATGAGATGGGAGACTAAAACCATGTCTCTCCCAGGAAACCTTATGTCATATTAGTGATCTTATTTCACTTCACAAACACCAATTCGTAACCTTCATACTTAACATTTGTAATTTGGTGTTTGAGCTATAGGTTCAATATCCCACACTTCATATTTAGTGATAAATGGAATTGCCTATTTCTATTTTGGCCAATCACTTAACTTGTCGATTCATAAGGTAAGATGTAATATAATCATAGCCCTTGAAGTAGTTACTAATAAACCAAATGTATCATCAATTCGTGATCCCATAATTCTCATGTGCATGCGCATGCATAATTTATAAGCATTTCATTGCTTTGGGGTACCAGTGCCTCTTCAGGGGCTTATGTTGTCACTTATGAGACAAACATCTCTTTTACGATGAATTAATTAGAATATGTGGATTATAACCTCCTAAAGAGCATTATTTTTGATAGGGCTTGAATTTTTCAAATAATCTCCACTTATGGGGAGTTAAATTTATAGAACCTATATTTTTGTCACGCTTCAGACATGCATTATATATAGTCACTTATTGTCATGTTAATGAATTGTAATACATGAATATCAATCCGTGCTTGCATATTCATAACTTCATATATGCATTATCTTGATGAGACAAAAACGGACCGATTCAACACTATTTCACAACGTTCTTCAAGAACTGCCATTTCTCCCCCATAACAGTGGGAAAATTGTCTCAAAATGTAGGAAAATAAACTCATCATCATTATCAAGTCAAATTGACTGGATTGGATAATGTGGGAGTTGTGCTCATAAGAGTCTTGATAAGAGACAAATATGTGACCATTTTAGTAGGCACATTCAATAAAACTGGTGAAGTGATCCATAATTAAATGTTGTATAGGTTCACAAATATCCCTTTGAATTATTGAAGGAAAGAGGGCTCAAAGTCAATTTTTGACTGAGATGATCTTATGACAGCTTTTATTTGTGAGCATTCTTTGTAATGATATTTGTTGGACAAGACAATATTTTGAGTCTTTAAACAATGTCCTTACAAATTTATAAAATTCTTATGTATCATTGTGGAACATGGATTGCCAAGACAGTCATAACACAACATAAAAGTTATCCAGTCAATGAACTTCTGGTTCATGACATCATAGTCTTCAATTACTTTAATAGTTGTGTAATATTAGGGCCTTATGAACTTTTGGTTCATGACATTATAAACTTCCTACCCACAAAAGAAAGTAGGAAGTTTCTCCAATAGATGCCTTTGGCTGTCAATATTGGGGCGGTAATACAAAACATTACTATTGTAAAACGAAATTAACTAATAACCCAATATAAATAAAATAAAATGAGTAAAGTGGTATAAACGAGGAATAAAATAAATAAATTAAAGACTATGAAATTTCAAGATAATCCAATATTAATATGGATTCAATATGTAGATAAAACTATAATTTAAGAATTGGATTTCCAACCAGTTCAGGTTCATATAAGGCACAAATAAGTAATGAACTTCAAGTTCATATATAGTATTAAGATCCATGAACAACTATGAATTTCAGGTTCATATCAACATATATTCGAAACTTCATGTTCGAATACGTAGATCTAAATAAATTGAATTAATAGTTGTGCTTTGAACTTCATACTCAAATCGATATATATATATATATATGCACTCGAAACTTCTAGTTCAGGTTCTTGACATATGTAGGCCTCATGAAATTCTGATTTTGATTAATACAAAATCAAGGAGTTTTATGTCCTTATGTGCTCTTTAAATTCGCAGAAGTTCACGCCCTCAATTATTTGGAATCAAAGAGCTTTAGGTTCTGATTCAATCGAAAGGACTCTAGGTCTTAATTAGTTATATGATGAGGATCGAGGATCTTCAGGCCCTGATCTTTTGTATAATACAAACTCATCATAATAATTAAGATCATACATAAATTAAATAAACAAACAATAAAAAAATAATGGCATTATATTCATGTGCAATAAGAATAAGAATTTCTTTTTCTTAAATGAGCATGACGAAGTCTGATGGTGAGTACGAAGAAACTCTATACCATGTGATGACTCTAGCTCATATAAGAAGAAAGAAAATATACCAAGAGCAATGCCGTGTTGATAACGCGTTATAAAACTAGAGGGAATTGTAGAGAGCAATAAGAGGAAGAGAAATACAGAGAATTTGTTCTATGAACTTGTATCAACTTATCTTATTCATCTTTGATAAGCGCTTACTTATAGGCTTACAATAGAGGTATTTAACCCCAAATTTATAGTTACTAATTACAATAATAAGGGCATAGGTTACAAAGCAATAAGCGGTGGAGGTAATGGATGTTATGGTGGTCATCCACATTCCATAGATTTATAACATGTACATTATTTTCTATATTTATTCAATGAATTAATTCCCAAAATACATCTTGGATTTACGCATGACCAATATTATATGTTATATTGGGCTTCTTGTGACATCTTGGGCATCAATAGTTTGTATATTAATCAAAGACATTTTTTGGTATTTTGAATGTTTCACAATTCTATGCATTTTGCTTTATATATATATATATATATATATATATATGAAAAATTCCCATTAAGTAGTTTTAGTAAGTAATTTTTTTTAACATTTAAATTAGTTAATGGTATTTATTGGGATTTTGGATTAGTTTTTTGTTGTTGAAGTTAGGAAGGGAAAAGGGGACAACCTCACACACACTCGCCATAAGAGCTTGAATCCAATACTCTATTGGTTATATTTTGAAACAAAGTACGTTAGTGTTTAAATTTCGAAACTTGTGTTAATCTAAATTTCGAAAATTGTGTTAATCTTCGAGCAACTCCCGTACAAATCAGAAGTACGAAAATAAAAATGGAACTTAACATGATAATGATAAGTGCAAACATAGCTTAACATTATAAAACTTTCTTTCTTAATGCCCAGTTTACAAATTTAGGAAAAATTTAGGGAAACCCTAGAGTATTGTGTATTCAATCCTCATAAGAAAGAACAACATAACTTCAGCCAAAAAGAAGAAAATTAAACACAGAAATAAGTATAACATGTGAGTTATTGCCAGCCCCCCTGTGAAGCTCTGTACAAGTCAAATTCAAGGCAATAAAAGAAAATATCATACAATGGCAACATCAAACTTTGAGACTAGGAATATGAGTGACACAGTGGGTGGGCAAAAAAAAATTTAAAAACCCCCCCCCCCCCCCCCCCCCCCCCCCCCCCCCCTCCCTCTCCCTCCAACCCTGTGGTATTTTTCGTCATCATCTTAAGAGTCGCTTGAGGAGCTGACCCGGATAAAGGATCCTCGGCTCTGGCTGCCAACTATCACGTCTTTTAGTCGAGATATGGGACCAAACATCCTTCCTGTTTTCTGTCAAGATGATGATATGACAATGTCAGTGTCATTAAAAAATGGAAGGTTTAGGGTGAAACAAAGTGGGGCAAATGAACCAACGAGCGTTGGTGTGTACACTACGCTACTGCTAAAAAATGCAATTGTATGACCATACAATAGAAACAAAAGAACAAAAACCCACACGAGTTACACTAACATCATGAATTAACACATCTACGACATTTCATGATACGCTAACATCATGAAGTTTTATGGCACACACAATAAACATCACACACTATTGAAATTACAAACTGTTATTAGATTGATTTAAAGTCAGTAAGTATTTGCTATTTAAAATCCTAGATGGGAGGATGTGATTAGCCATTCAGTAAGCAAAAAGTTATTCAGAAACACTCTTTAATGCTACCTACCAGCTGACCCAAAAAAAAGGTATGTACAGTAAAATCTATTATGTGATACCTTAACCAACAAGAGAGATCAGGCAAAGGAAAACCAACAAACATGAGATGCATCAATTCCTTAACCAGAAAAAGAAAAGTGAAAATTGAAACATACTCATAATAGAAAACAATAGCAATCAACAAACCTGATCATTGACGCTCAACTGCCACTTTTGTTGTAGAGCCTGCCACCTCTCATTCTGCCACCGCTGCCCAAGTAACACAAGCCCCATCACAGCTGCTGCTACAAAAATAGACCAATATGCATTTGCTTCTTTTGCATGACAATACAAGGAAGCAGCTCTTCTTTTCCACCACGCTCCACAGGGCAGGCCAGAAACGTCAAATTTATCATCATGCGGTGGCCTTGGGGATTGTGAGATGTCCTCAGAAGAATCTAAACCTTGTTCTGAAGGTTCAATACGTCCAGGAAGAGCAGTGCTCTCACCATATGGGGTTGAACCACCAAGAGCTGTTTCACCATCTAAACTATATTTCGCAGCATCATATATAGTCTGCTCTTTGTCAGCCATAGACCCTTCCAGTGTAGCGCCTTCTTCAAAGTCTGTACCACCAATGGATAGCATATTATCCTTCTCTTTTGAAAACGGCATTCCCGTAAACTCATCCGGAACATTCAACCCTTTCAAAGTCAAAGTTTCTTCCTCCTTTCCACTGGACCTACCACCTTCAATACCTATCTCAGCCTCAGTTACTGCATCCTTGTCCACATGTTCATTATGAATTTTGCTGCTGTCAGTCTCCACAGGCAAATTCTCATGCTGACTGGGTGGAAAAACAAAGTGACCAGACATGAACAGCGCATGAGAAGTCTCTGCTTGCTCTCCAAAGGTATTGATCTTGCCGTCATTGTTCAGTTCAACTCCTTGTGGACCAGGAGAAGCAGCATATGTTGATTCTGTAAGTGAGACAACTTCCCATCCATTCCCACGAGCAGTACTTTCCTCTACCTCCTCATTATCTGCCATCTTAAAGCAAGTTTCCTATTTCACATTTATAAGGCCCAAGTAGACACAAAATAACCAACAAGAAAAAACCCATCAGAATGCTGTAAAAAAGAGATCCAAATCAAATCAATTCTTATCTTCAGGTCATGAGAATGTCTCGGTCACAACACATTTACGCAGTAAAATGCATGCAGAACATTACTTTAAAGCAAAACTATCTTGTGTATGATCAAGCAACTTTCTTTTGGGTCAACAACAATGAATTAAAATGACTTAAACCACACTTAAATAAGAATAAAAAGTTCATACATAATCTATTTTTGGCCACTAAAATAGTAATTACTATGGATTTCATTTCCACCCATAAAAATCAAACTAACCTTATATTACACAGAACAAAGTTCTCATTTCCATTCAAAAACCAGAGTACAGTATGTAAGAAATGACAAATACATATTTGCAATTAACAAAAGCGATGTTTTCCCAATTCCAAAACCAAAAAAAAAAACGAATTAATTCCAACCAAACACATACTTAATCAACAGAAAATTGACTAAGAACCAACCCTCAGTATCAACAAAGAAATCCTCAACAACCTAATCACATGCTGCTATGCAAAAAAAAAAACAAAAACAAAAAAAACAGAACAATTTGCATGTGAATAATTGGATACAAATAACAACACCAAAACTCCTCCAAACAATCCAAATCTAAAGCAAAAGCATCAACCAGTCCAATCAATAAAAAACAACAATCAACTACCAAAAAATAAACAAATATATCGGATTAATTTCGAATACGAAGAACTCACAGAAACTCGTGACGGGATTAGATCTAGAGGAATATATGATCGAGAATCGCAACAACGACGTTGTGATGGTGTTGGTTAAAAATGAAAAACTGTATCGGGAAGTGGAAGAATAAATGGAGGGGGATGGGGTTTTTTATACGCGGAGATTTCTCGAGTAATAAGAGAGGGAGATGAAGAAGGAAACCGGCGGTACCGGTAAGGATAAACTGGACACGTCGGTTGACCGGCTGTATCAGGTGGGGTTGAGGTTTGTCGGCTAGCGTGTGTGTCTGGGTGAGAGATACGGAAACGGGGGGCTTGCGATTGCGTGTGTGCCGAGCGAGGAACTTACTGCGTCACGCCAGATTTCTGTTGTTAATGAGTGGCGTTATTGTTATTTTTTGTTATTTTTCTGTTTTTTTCTTATCCATTTCGCGTGTGTTGCTATTTACATTACCATATCCAACTTTTAATGAAATTTTTAGTGTCCAATTTAATGTTGGATATTTTTCAAAAGAAATTGAATCTTTGAATTTTTTTAAATCAACATGGGGGTTTTTTGGACTTACGACCTCTTCCGACATTAAAAAAAGATACCATTAAATTAAGATCTAATTGATTGAATTAATATATTAAAAGATAAGTAGTTAAAAATTTACTATATCACTCAAAAATCACTAAACAACTTTTAATTTTCAAAATATTTTAAAATTGACCAATTCAACTAAATATTAATTTAGTAGTGTTTCTCTAATAAATGTTGGAAGACATTGAAAAAGTAAGTTTAAAACAGTGCATTCAACCCATTACAATACTTAAAAAATTGGTGTTTTATAAATATTTGCTCTTGTTGTGTTGTTTGGTTCAAATTGTTTTTTTGGCCAATCTATATGCAAATAATCTTCTAAGTTGATGGGGACCGTTTATGTCGATGAGTGCAATGGTGATTCTCTTTTATATATAACAATAACTTACATTAATTTAATTTAATTTAATTTAAGGAAATAAGGACTCGACTTTAGATGCAAAAAGACGAATTTACTATTCTGATCAATTGACCTAATCCACATTATGATCATAATATTTGTTACTATAGTTGATTATCCAAATGAGTTAAGAGATGGGTGGGGAAAATGCAAGTGAACCGTAGCTTTCACAATTCCTTTTTATATAATGCTACTCTTAGCACATTTGTATACTACATTCCTATACCATCTTATATGGCAGCTAAGATGGACAACCACATCAATTAGAATGATTTAATATTTTTTTTTATTTTATGATTTATTCCAGCATTTGTTTTTCTAATTATCTTAATTAAAATACATGTCATTGATTTAATTAATGTGGTATATAATATAAACATGCAACATCATGTGGTATAAAAATATAAGATAAAAATATAGTAAGTGTAGCATTACTCCTTCCATAGTAATCTAATGGCTATGGCAAATTGGCAATGATGGCATTGTAAGGAAGTGGGTTGCAAATACTAAAATAGACCCCCACCATACTCAATCATTGCGGTGCCAGCGTGACACCTCAAACCTTTTCCTTTGTCGTTTCAAATTTTAAAGAAAGATAAGATAGTGATAGTCTGCACAAACGGCATGTCGTCAGTTAAGATTGGGCCTCCATCCAGCCCAGTAAAAGCCCATTCAAAAGATGCGGAGAATGATCACCCACTACTTAAAGACCTCCGTCGAGAAAATAAAACAAACTGCAGACCACTCAGACCAGAGAGTCAAGAGTAGAGATAGAGAGAGAGAGAGAGAGAGAGAGAGAGAGCGAGAGGAAATGGGGGATTTATATGCTTTGGATTTTGATGGAGTTTTGTGTGATAGCTGTGGAGAGAGCTCTCTCTCTGCTGTGAAGGTCGCGTATTGTGTTTTCACATTTTCACAAGCTTGAAAATATTTGCTTAATTGATTGTTTAATTTGTGTGAACGGTGGTTATGTGTAGGCTGCTAAAGTGAGATGGCCAAGTCTATTCAACGGTGTGGATTCAACTTTGGAGGATTGGGTTGTTGAGCAGATGCACATAGTAGGTCCTCCATATAATAATTACACAAATTTTATGTATGTAATGTATCATCTCGATTCAGAGTCTGGTAACATAACATGCTAATTAGATAGAATTATGTTCGTGCAGTTGTTATTTACTGTCTGTTAACATAACATGCTAGACTGTTTGACAAGAGAACGTTTGAATGAAGAAGGAATGATGAATTGTGGTGTGGCAGGTGAGGCCTGTGGTGGAAACTGGATATGAGAATCTATTGCTTGTGAGGTTGCTGCTGGAGGCGAGAATCCCTTCTATACGAAAGTCATCGGTCGCGGAAGGGATTACAGTGGAGGGGATATTGGAGAAGTGGTCAGAGCTGAAGCCTGTGATTATGGAAGAGTGGGGTGAGGAGAGGGATGCTCTTATTAATCTTTTTGGGAAGGTCAGGGATGAGTGGATGGATGAAGGCCTAACAACTTGGATTGGTGCAAATAGGTATCCAATTCAGACTTTTCTGGCAAAGGAGCTATTTATTCATATACAAAAGACAAAAGCATTTTAAGGTTGTTTGATTTAAGATTTAATTTATTCTTTTTTAACATAAGGGTTTTTATCTTGAAACGTCATGTGGTTCACGAAACTATTAACCCTTTATGCGGGGTTAACATGAACGTCATGGACGTTTTGTGATTAAAAAAAAAAACCCCTTAACATAATTCTAGTCTCTTCTCAAACTTGTTGGGACTGGGAGGGCTCAATGCATATCTAAGTAGAAGATAATTTGCTTGCAGATTATATCCAGGTGTTCCTGATGCTCTAAAATTTGCAAGCTCAACCATATACATTGTCACCACAAAACAGGTGTGAGTATCTTTGTTTTCTCTTTCTGACACAATCCAATTAATGACTGAAAATGTTGTGGTGGCTGTAAATGTAAACTTTTGCCCTTTTTTCATTCTCTTACTTTCTTATTTCGTGTTCTTCTTTCACCTATTGCAGAGCCGATTTGCTGATGCTTTACTGCGAGAACTTGCAGGAGTTACAATACCGCCTGAAAGAATATTTGGTCTTGGAAGTGGGTTAGTGGAAATTAACTTGATTTCAATCTATGTTTGATTGTTTTGGTACTTATACCTGCGGTTGGTTTTCCCTAATGTGGAACTTTACCCTTATGTATTGAATTCCTCTTCCAGTCCCAAGGTAGAAGTATTGAAGCAGCTTCAAAAGAAACCAGAACATCAGGGGCTGAAACTGCAGTAAGATACTTCTCTGCTTCGTATTTGAAATTTTTTATTTATAAGATACTAAATGCTCAGAATTTTCGATAATATACGTTCAACATTGACCAGCTTTGTCGAAGATCGACTGGCAACCCTAAAAAATGTGATCAAAGAACCTGAATTGGATGGTTGGAATTTGTATCTAGGTAAAATTCTCCCTTTACCCTTATCAAACACGCTCTTTAACTTGTCTATTATATCATTGTATGGGCTTCATTGTGGTACTCATTCGCTGCGGTTGCTCATTTGGGATGAATTGGATCAGGGGATTGGGGTTACAATACACAGAAGGAGAGGGAGGAGGCAGCTACAATTCCCAGGATTCGGATCCTTGAGCTTTCTGACTTCAGTAACAAGTTGAAGTAGCTTCTTTTCATACTGTTCTTCTTCTTATTCCCTATCCAGCTATGAATGTATTAATTCATTTAAAATGCAAACGACAAACTTCGTTATCAGAGACTTAGAATCTTAGAGTCAGAAATTTTATGTACTTCCTCTGTTGTGATCTGTTGAACAGAATTTGTCTCCTTTCAAACAAAGAAGCTGAGTATTATTGAATTTGCTTCTGGGTTTTCAGTCTAATCAATGGTGAAATACTTACCTTTCTCACCTGCAGGTGACTAACCGGGATATCCCGCACAGATGAGAAAATGGTAAATAGATGGCCTACTCTTGAGCAGTTTTTATGCACTGGTTCCATTAAAATAAATAGATAAAAACAGAATCTCGATACATAATCATGTCTACAATTGTCACTTCGCATATCCGTCGGCTTCATCAGCAGCCTAAAATCAACTTGAATGGTAATACATGAATATTCGGAGTGGAGGTTGCTATGGAGTTACAAAAATGGTCATTATATTGCATGTCAGAAAACTTATAAGTATAGCGACAGTTCCTCTTTCAAATGCCTGTTGCTCTCTGCTGGACTCTCATTCTCCACTCTCTTTTTCTCATTCTGGAGCTTCTCAACAACTTCCTCCAAAGGTGGATCTCCAGGTCTTCGAAAAACTTGATCGCCAATCTTTATTTCATAGGCCTCGGATTGGTTCAACGGAAACTCCTTTAACTGGAGGCTAGAGGGAAAGAAAGGGATAAGACATTATAATGGTATCTTTTGACTTCTGATGCCGATATCAAGGTATCATTGCTTTCATTTAGATTTCGACTTCTCCGCCTTCTCCTCACCCTCCTCATGGTGGTCGTTGTCACGATTGGTTCAAATCTAAAGCCAGAGCACCCACCAATGCAAATTGTGGTACATTCTTTACATCTTTTTCCCGGAAACTGTTTCTGCTGGTCTGTTTGTATAGTTCACTCTGAAGCTTCACTTCTGCAATTTTCATCTGTCACAAAGCACATCTCATAGCCAATCCATAAAAATTTACTTAATAAGCGATGTCTCTTGCAATTGGCTCCATCATTGAAACCTTGATTCTAAAGAAGCGTAATTTCTTTTTCTTTTTTTACATTTCATGACTTTTGATGAATTAGTGCACAAGTTGTTCAAATTAATTTTCTAGTGTTGTTATTAATTCGTACATGTCTTTTTGTATAAATAGAAAAGCTAGTGCCGCGAGCAATATCATCTCCCCTGTTTTTGCTCTGTTTTTTCCTCCTCCATTTCTGTTGCTATTTCCATGTGTTTGTGAGACTCAGATACTTTATGGCCCAATGTAGAATACAGCAAACTTGATTAGGCCCATTGTATCATCAATTTCTCTTTTCTTCTGTTTTAAGACAAGTATTTTCTTTCTTACACAGACGAAAGATAATGACATATGTTAACTCAAATTCCATTGTTTTATTCATAATAGCAATACAGTAAAAGGCAATTCTACGTCTACATTTCCTACATTGCGAAAGAAAAAAACATACACCATGAGGTACACAAGAACATCATACCAAATAGTTCATGGGAGAAGTTCCCGTTAAGTTCTTACAAATAACAGCACAACAAATATACTAAAATGGTTCCTTTATTTCAGTGAGATCCCTTATCATCACTCAAATACTCGAAAACTAGTAGAAACAGGAGTCCTTCATCGCATCCATCTTCAACTGAAGGGAAGCATGTCGTCTCAAAGGTGCCTGCGCTAAAGACAAAGGTTAAACAACCCATAAGATTGAAAGAGATAAATCATATAAACTAAGGGCCCATTTGATAATCATTTCAATTTTAATTTTTAGTTTTCATTTCTTATGTTCTGTAATATCTGCATGTATATTCGGGGTTAAGAACAACTAACTTGCATAATTTATTTTCATAACTAGTATGTAAGAAAGATAGTAGTAATTACCTTTTATTTATTAAGGATCCTTTGCCTGATGATTTCTACCTTCACGTACAACCAATCGTTCAGAAAAGTCAAGAAATTGAAGTACGTATATCTGCATGACCTGTTGAGCAGAAGAGTGCCGCAAACTCCCCAAAATCCAATAGCAAACCCAAGCCCCATGCAGATGTAAAATCCTTGTGTTATGAGCCCATCTTTGTCGTCTTCATTCACCAACAAAGATTGTCCTGGACCTTTTTCATCCTCAGGGCATGTCCTTGGGAGTGGTTCTCCACAAAGCAGAGGATTTCCACCATAAGCATAGTCAAAGGTTTGAAGCTAAGCGCCTATTGGAATTTTTCCAGACAAGTTGTTTTCTGACAAGTCCAAGTAACCAATACGATTTATCCGAGAAATACTTATTGGAATTCTGCCGTTTATCTGGTTTCTTGATAAATCAAGAGAATCTAACTCCTGCAAATTTCCAATCCTTGAAGGTATTTGACCTGTTAATCGGTTTCTCGACAAGTTTAAAGAAACCAAACCAACAAGATAAGTGATTTCAGTAGGAATCTCCCCACTCAACTTATTGCATGAGAGATCAATACTCTTTACAAGTCCCAGAATACTTCTATATTTTGACCTTACTCCTTTCCATGTTAAAGATGCTTCATCATCATAAGGCAAATCCAAGGAAAATCCTCCCGACTGAATTATATTGTCATGTACGATACTTGGACTTGAATGTCCATTTTGAGCCAAAGTAGTCCAATTGTTGAGACATTTGGGTATAATTCCAGAGATGTTGTTCATCGACAAATCCAAAATTTGAAGTTGTGTAAGATGACATAATTGTGGCGGGATGCTCCTATAAAATTGATTAGATCGAAGGATAATGATAGACAAATTTAGCAGATTTTCCCCTAGCCATTCAGGTATTAATCCTGATAATTTATTTTCCCCAACATCAACAAGTGTCAACTCTCTGCAATTCTTCAATTGTGAAGGCAACTCTCCAACAAATCTGTTATTATTTAGTCTTAGTGCCTGTTTGGCATTGCTTATTTCGGGTGATAAGTGATTTTTTAAAAATTTTGAGAAGCCCAACCCGTTTATTAAACTGTGAGAAAATCACTTATTGTTAAAAATTGTTGTGAGAGAAAGTTATAAGGGAAAGCAGCTAATGATGTGCTTTCATTTTCTGATTATGTAGGAATCAGTTACGAAGAGGCGCTGGGTTTAATGATCATGCAGTAATCATTTTCTGATTATACATAAAATCAATATCTACAACACTTTTAACAAAAATTTTACCAAACGCCAAACTGCTTTGTCTCACAGTTGATTTCTCTCACAGCAAATATGACAGCGATTATTTTCACAGCACAGCAATGCCAAACTGGCCCTTAGTGTCTCCATACGAAACAAGTATCCCATCGTGGTAGGAATTTTCCCAGATAAAGAGTTGTTGCTCAAATCAAGAAAGACTAATTGTTGAAAATGGATCCAGCAATCTGGAAGTTCTCCGGATACATGGTTGCTTGAGAGATCAAGATAGCTTAAATTTCTCACCTCGGTTGTACACAAAAATGAAGCTGATCCTGAAAAATTATTATTGGAGAGATCTAGAAATGATCCTCCTTGTGTTAGCATTGAAGGGAGTGATAGGATTGAAGGGATTGGACCCTCCAATTGGTTCCAACTCACATTTAAATTAACTGCTAACTCTGATCTCAAATTTCCTCTGAGTTGATTGTTGGACAAATCCATATGCCCGACTTCATTTCGCAAACCACGAAGCCAAGTTGGAATGGTATCAGAAATTCCAGCATCAGAAATATCCAGCCGGTAATAACTTCTCTGAGTTTGAAGCCATTTCGGGAAATACGGCCCCATCTTACAAGACCCCAATCTTATATCACGCAATTGAAAGGGAGGAACCCAATCAAAACTGAAGTTTAAAACTAGTGAGTTAGAGGATAAATCCAAAATGCTTAATTTGGAGAGTTTCGAGAAATGAGTTTCTGAAATTACTCCTTCAAGAGAATTCATTCTCAAATAGATAACCTCCAGATTGGACATCTGTCCAATACTTTCAGGTATTCTTCCACCCAATTTATTTTCCGAGAGATCAAGATAAACAAGGTTGGTATAAGTACCGGGCAACCATTGGAAGACTGATGAGTTAAGATTGTTTTCGGAGAGATCGACATGAACAAGAGATTTAGAAGAATTCAAGAGAGAAACAGAGGATATAACTGGAGGAGGAAGATTACACATCGGTAATCTCAAGTCTGTTAGTTTAGGAAGCATATTAACTGCTTCCAGCCAACCAACAACATCACTAAGATTAACGACACTTAGGTCCAAGTATTTTAGACGAGAAAGATTAGGAAGCCAATAGAGATTTTTTGCATAAATAGAATAAGTAGAGCAAGAAGGATGATATCGACACCCAAGATCGAGATAATGCAAGTTTCTAAGGTTTCCAAGTTGATATGGAATTAAACCTCCAAAATTTGCATTAGAGAGATCGAGGTATATTAAATTGCTCAGAGATCCAATGAAATCTGGAATTTGGCTCCGACTGAAATTATTCCCACTAAAGCTCAAATATTGCAAATGCTGCAACTCAATGAGTTTAGGACTAATCTTACCTCGCGAAGATTGTTCTTCAAGATAAAGCTGAACAACATGGCCAGTTTGTTTGCTGCAGTGGACCCAATCCCATTCGCAGCAATCTTCTCCTTCCCAGGAAAGGAGGCGATCGCTGTAGTCACCCACGAGACCTTGTTTAAGTGCAAGGAGTGCTTGCCTTTCCCTCTCGATGCATCCAATGCAAGGATTGTTCATGTGTAGTAAAATCAGCACCACAATTGCATAGAGGAGTTTGAAGCAGCACCTTACTCCAACCATGTTAGTTAGAGTCATGATCAATTCAAGACGAAGAAGCACAAGTATTCAGACAAAGATAAAGGCACAACCAAAACTGGTGAAGTATATATGCTTGTCTGATATCTCAAGATACAAGCATTAATTGTGTATTTATAATCGTTACCATAGCCTCACGAAGGGAGACTTTCTAATGCACCAAACATGGGTTAGGGTGAACTACAGTGTGAACCCCTGAAATTTCCACCGTCTTTCAGAAGTAAATTACCTTTTCAGGAATTTGAGATGAAAATTCCTTTAAGAGATGATGATGTTGCCTCTTTTACGTCAATATGCAGAGAAAAGCTAGGTGCCGAAAGGAAATGCATGTCCTCTGAGTCTCATCTTGAAAGGACATGCATGGGGCAATACACAGTTAATCACTCCCAGCAGAAGGAAAATTTCTCCCTTGCAACAACCCAAGATTCGCGTCCAGATTCTGAATAACCTAAAGGGGTCTATTATTAGGGGCATTGACAAACCAGTCCAGATTCAAGGTCCAAAGAACAAAAAAGCTGCAGGTCTAAAAAAGTGGAAAAATCGGTCCACATACATACGCTAGACTCTCCCAACTCACAAACACCTACACCATCTAAAATGCCACGTTGCATGTTCACGAATTCACGCCGAAGTCATGAAGTAACTATGTGTTACCCTTATGAACATTGTAATGGCGACACTTAGATTTCTAAATGGTTTGGTGCCTCGCACCCCAGGGCTACAATTCCCTAATTACTTGCCACGGTCAAACCATCCTGCTGGTTCTCTTCCAATTGAAGGAATCAGTGTATTCTCACATCATTCCTTCCAATCACAACATCAACACACGCTGTAAACAACAAAATGCACTCTCCACATTAAATATTGTTTTCTATCTCAAATACAATCACCACAACAGTAAATATTTATATATATATATATATACATTTATGTGCCCATTCATTTATGTACACCACAATACAATCACAACATATCATGGTCATTCCCCTAAATACCATCCATTTAAATAAAAAAAACCTGCAACTCATTTAAAATCAAACCACATTTGATTGATTTTAGACTCATACAAAATAGTTTCTCAAAAACCATCACAACATATTAATTATATCCATTAACATTACAAAACCACATCATAATAAATATAATAATTTGTGATTTTACTCATGATCCAGATGGTTTTACTCACAATCCATATGGTATTACTCACATAAGCCGCGTCTTCAACAACTCAACGAATCCTCAATGACAACTCAAGCTCCAACAATACCTAAGCAAATTACGTAACTCAACTTAACACAAAACTCCAAAATCCAATAATAATTGAGCTCCTCACTCATCTCAACTAATCGTGCACTTGCATGCAAATCGAGGCACACATCACTTGAGACTCACCTCTCTTGCAACTTGCGAAAGTCACCAACAACTCCAAAAATGTCATGGCCAACCACGTCGTCAACCTTATCTTCAATCTTGAGCAAATCCAAGATTCCATGCCCAAATAACGAAAATGCCCTTCGGACCAACCGGGGATCCAAAGCGATCAATTATCGTCCAGAACACTCCAAAACTATGACGTACACACTGTTGATGGAAAAACAAGACCAATGACACCCATTGTCTCCCACCTCGGGCATACGACCTCAAATTTCACATATGATCATACCAATGGACTCTGAATAGTTCCGACATCACCCTGCATCAATTTGGGCCCGATCCAATTGTCGAATCATTCTTGATTGCATGATTACGCATAATTGAACAGCGATCGCTCGCCTTAACCTCAAAACACACTAACTTAAGATCGGGATGTCCAATTGCCAATCCGTCTGTACCTAAAGACTCCTCACAACACCAACTACAACATATATAAAATCGGACACGATTTGACGGTCGAATCATCTTCGATCTAACGTTCCAGATTTGCCTATTTGTTCTCCTTATGCCAAGGGTGATTCTCCAGACACCCAATCATTATGCAAAGACTTTTATGCAACTGGGCTACAATGGAAAGAAATATGGCAGCAGATGGCTTACCTTGGTCTGGGTTTGCACCTAGGCCTGCATGTGCTGGCCACCCCCAGCCGTTTCTAGTTGATGCGCTAGCCTGGCGTTAAGAAAAGAGTCGTTCTCTAGCAAGTATCTCTACGTGAGGACCTATATGTAAGAACACCGTTGGATCTAATCTAACTGCTACGCAATAACCAATTGTAAGTGAATTGTGTGAAACTGTTGCACTGGGACGAGGCCTCCTCCCTCCAAAACGGCTGTATTGTGTTCTTGAAGAACACGATATCTCCCTCCAACAAAGTTGTTCTCTTTCTTCAATAACATAAAATTTTCTTTTGATCAGAGACCGATTCTTCTCATCCGAGACTTCCTCTTCTCAAAGCATCCACCGAAAAAAAGCATCCACTAGGCATCAGTTGTTTGTCCCCAAAATCTTACAACCCAGCTACCACCCAAAATATCTCAACCGCATTTGCTCACGTTCTCCGGAACGAACCATCATCAGAGTGAGAGAAGTGACCCTGCAAGTGTTGTTGTCGATGTGAGAGCAGCGAAGCCATGTCAACCTGAAGGAGATTCTTACCCGAAGACCCGTGCTGGCGAATATCCGGGTCACACTCCCGGCGGGCGTGGCCACACCCAAACCGTTGAGCAAGGATTTGGGTCAATACAGGGCAGTGAACATGATGGCCTTTTGCAAGGACTTCAACGCCCAGACCCAAATGTTTAAACTTAGACGTACCCGTGGTGGTGACCCTGAACAACACCTACGAGTTCATGGTAAAGTCACCGTCTGTCAACTGGTACCTGAGGAAGGCCACCAGCCTCGACTCAGGCAGCAGCCGACTCAAACACGTGGTCGCTTCTGAACTGTCTTTGAGGCACGTGTATGAGATCGCCAAGGTGAACCAATCTGACCCGTATTTCCAGTACATGCCCGCCTTGGAGTCCATTTGTAAGCCATTATTGAGTAGGATTATTGAGTAGGTTTTGTCATTTACGAATTTAGCAGTAGCTTTTCCAATTGAATGAGAAAAGATGATGGCTTGCACTTCATCAAACTACCCTTGTTCTGTTTATGACTTCTCTTACTATTTGGTATTTTCCTTGCATGACACAGCTGAAGTTGTTGGTTGAGAAGTTGCATATAAAATTTACCTTGCAAATGTAAATGCGGTTTGATATTATGCAGAATTGAGTTTTTTCTCTCTATTTTTTTTTTTTAATGCCATTCTGAATATAGTTGTGTTAGATTGAATACGTTTATTAATTCACCAAGTTGGAAAAGTAGTTTCCCAGAATGAGTTCAGGAGCAGCTCTCCGACTGATACTTTGAGTTGGTGATGTGGGATTAAGCTTTTGAGCTCTTTACTCTCCATATGCTGGTTTTTGAGTTCATAAACTTCACAGCCTGGTTTTAGGTTTAATATTAGAATTTAAGCAGTCTGGTTTTATTTTTATTGTCTTCATTTAATTTGTGCACCCAGATTCCAAAACATATACTTAAGCACATGGACATTAAGTGCACCCAGATTCCATTCGCAATAAACCTCCCAAGCATATACTTAAATCAACCAAAACACTCAGCAAATAACAAACAAGTTTTCTAACAAAAATCCTTAACAACCAAATCACAAGCTACTCTTCAAAAAAATAACAACAAAAAATCCTCCAAATAATTAATGAAAATCTAAAGCCAAAGCACCAACCAATGCAATAAAAAACAACAGTCAACTACCAATAAAAAACAATTGGAGACGAAGGACTCACAGAAAATCGTAACGGGATTATATCTAGGAAAATGATCGCGGAAGCAACGAAGACGTTGTGATGGGGTTTGCTTTGTCGGCTAGTGGTGTGGGTGTGGTGAGAGCTGAGAGAGAGAGGAGACAAAGAAGAGATCCATAGAGTAGAAAGGGAGGAGGAGGTGGGGGAGAGGGGGGAGACGTGCAAGAATAATATGTTTTTAATTTTAAATAATTAGGTGGTACACACACAGACGCATTCATGGGTGAGTCTTGACCACCGTTTTCTAGAAGTAAATTACCTTTCCATTGTGAAACCTTGAATTTGATATCAAAATTCCTCTTTTCTAGAAGTAAATTACCTTTCCAGTGTGAAACCTTGAATTTGATATCAAAATTCCTTTTAAGAGATGATAATGTTGTTTCTTTTACGTCAATATGCAGAGAATAGCTAGGTGGCTCCCACAATTGAAAATTTGTTTCTGTTCCTATATGCGCATGAACATGCAAACACATACACGTCATCATATATTGATAGGTCACTTTCGGATGCAATTTCTCAGAAAGTGATTTCCTCGTGCCTCTTGATATGTTGCACGGACAGGGTAGTGAGCTGAAGTGTCGGCGTGTCCGACACTTGGACACTCGGACAGGGCGCAGATACGCCTCTGACATGCCTTGGACACGGGTCAACACTTTGGATACAGTCAAGAGACTCCTGACACGGCAAACTCATGGTCAAGACACGGCGGGGAATTTTTGAAAGGTTGCAGAGAAAGCGTTGTGTGACTGGCGAAGCAAGGCCATTGCCTGGAAGCTCCAACAATCACCTCGATGATGGGGTCCTCCTACGTAGTGCACCGCTCAATTAGCAGATGAAAAGTTGCAGAGGCAGTGTAATAAATGGAGGTTGCGGCGTTGCTTTGCAAATGAAGAAGATATCCTGATAGTGATACCCTATTTTTACTTTGCCCAAACGGGGTCGTTTTTGAATACTGAATAAAAGAAACGAAAAAGAGTGAAAGACAATAGTGATAAAGCAAACTGCCTCAGTGGGCCCACTACTCATGTAATAACCCAAACTTAAATTAATATTTAATTAGTAATTTATTAAGAGGAAAAGACAATTTTGCCCTTGAAATAATGTATTAAAGAAAAGTTAACTTTTTGACCAAGAAGGGATTTGATACTTTCACACACACCGTTGCGAAAAGCACGACGAAACGAGTTCGTAGACACGAAGTGGACTCGAATCGGAGCTTTAACGAAGAAAAAACGATCAAAATACGTAGACAGGCAAAACGGTAATTTGAAAAGTCAGAATTTTAAAACCTCACTTCTCTCTCTTCTCCCTCAGTCTCTCTTCTCTCTCCCCGCAGTCTCCTTCCCGTGCGCCCTTCCCCAGCCGCCACCCAGCCATCGCTACACCTAGTCTCGACCAACCGGACCAGACCCAATCGCACCGACGTCAGCTCCGCCCCTCAGCCCGCCCTTCCCTGCCACTCGACCGTCGCGGTATTCGCCGGAAAACGTCCAAAACCCAACCGGTTTTGACAAACTTCCAAGCTTTCAAACTCCGTCCTCCGACCACCAAATCAGTAGAGTAAGGTATGAATCTTTACCTATTTTTCACGACTTAGCTGCTGGTTGGGTAGGATTGGAACGATTTTTAGCCTAGATAGATCAAATCACGATACAAAGTTTCATCGGTTTTGAGTTTGAAATTCCGGCCATTTTCGGTCAGTTTTTTGGGTAGGTCCAAGAACAAAAGTGGTTCCAAATATGGTGCTATACCTAGGGTAGGAGTTTGGAGCCGTTTTGAGATTTTTCGGCGATGCGTAATAGCCTTGGACACCCAGCGCTGCCGGCGCGTGCGGCGGAGCGTGGGTGAGGGTAGTGAAGTGGCACTGTGTCTCGATGAGATCCTTAGGTTGTCACGAGCGCGTAGGAATTTGCGGATCTCAATTTGGATACCGTTTGAGCCTCGAATGGATTTTACATATTGTGCGATTTTCGGGATCAATAATGTGGAGCCTTTGGATCGTAATCAGTTTCAAATATGTTACTCTAGACAATTTTAGAATCGTGTAGGATTCAACAGATCGTGAATCGGAGTTCCGGATACTCCGAAATCGCGAACCCTAGGGCTAGGGTTTAGAAATTGTGCAATTGTACGATCGTGATCAATCCGACCGTCCGATCGAGACCAAACCTTCGGAACATGTGTACTAGATATATTGGAACGTTTAGAGGCTTCCGGATCATATTGTGAGGTCATGGACCCGCGGGGTCCTGGGTTGACTGTTTGGAACTTTAGCGCTTTTTGAGTTCCAAGATACTGCTAAACTATTCCAAGCTTTTATAGGCATAGGGATAACTTTAATTTGACGCACGTACTTCTAAGAGCCGGGTGTCAGAGTTTTTAAATTAATACCATATTGTATTAATAAAATATTATGGTCATTGAATTAGGCACCCGGGCACCAGTTGACCCGCAGGAGGGACCTTCAAGAGGTCCAGTGAGCACGGACTAGCAGTGAGTGAACTCTTTGTTTTTATAAATGAATTTAAGTAGTTCAGTTTCAGTTACTGTATTTGATCTTGAATAAATTTTATTCAAAGATTAGTGTTATAAGCTGTTTTATGCTTTTGAATATTTTATTTTGCATGCTGCCGAGTAAAATCTCCTTTAACAGATATAAGAAAAGAAATTCTAGTTAATTATCAGATAAATGGCAACAGAATTTTAAAGATTACAGGAATTCAGTTATCCAGCAGATTTTCTTCATAAATTTTATATTTTCCTAAATCACCTTGTATCCAGAGATTAAATGTTGCCTTCAGATTATATTGGTTGCCTTCGGTTTAGTCAGCATGCTTGACAGTTGCCCCACGAGTTCTTTGATACTCGAACTCGTATGGAGTGAGTAATGCTGATCAGGTGGACTACGGTCCCTTGAATCCTGCGAGTTGCGGCTCGAACTGACTTTGTGTCACTGAGACCTGTGAGTATGTGTTACCCATGGTGATGCAAGGAATTGACGGAAATAAAGGGTACACCTAGGTGGTAGTTTTAAACTGTTTTTAATGCCTAATGTTGACTATGATTGGCTTATATACATGCATACTTATATAAGTGCATTGATTTCAAGAATAAAGAGAATAATTTAGTTTGTATAACTGTTTTTACAGTGTGGTTAGTATGTTCATATGCTATTTTCTAAACTTTGTTTTTGGGTCCACTCGCCCTTATTAATGTTTTGCGCCCCCAGGCAGTAGACGTGCACAGGAATCCACCACCGAGCCGTTTTTCACCTTAAGCGCCTTCCTTTTAATGTAGGATTTTCTGTTTTGTAAAAAGATTGACTCCTTTGTAAATTCTTAGTAACCGCTATGATGTTTTGCCCTAGACTTAGACTTGAACTGTTGGAATGTATATATATATGTATGCTGGCAGTTGGTTGTATATATATATATATATATACTTGTTTGGCATGTGTAAATGTGTTGGTATTGAGCCAGTTACAAGGGAAACTCTGCCGATTTTTTGGTAGCAGTCAACCTTGTTATTTTATCGTGCTTTGTATAGAAGAGCAAATAAGTCATTCGTGCCCGACATCCGCCAGGTGTCGGACACGCACAGGGTCCAACTCGGATTCCAAAGCGGAATTTAGATCAGGTCCTGTCAACCCAACCATAAACTACACCTCCATCCTAATTAAATCCAAAATATTACCCAATATAATAGACGATTATCCAACAAAACAAAAATTCTTTTGTCCTATACCCACCCAGCCAACAAAACGTATATATATTTAATTAATATGTTAATTTTATAATAATTCATATCAACTTAATAAATAAAAAAACTATATTTGGAAAGGGTTAGAAAGGTTGGATTACATTATATATATATGGTATTATGAAATTAATTATAAACATAAATATTTTATTTTTTAATATGTATAATTATTATTATTTTAATTGCCGTGTCCATGTTCTAATTTTTTAAAATTTTCCGTGTCACCATGTCCCCGTGTGGCATTCCCGTGTCTGTGCAACAGAACGCATTAACAGAACTTGATTTATCGGGAAACAATTTTGTCACGCTTCCGGAATGCATTAGTAACTTTGTCAACTTGTTGATTCTTAGGAGGGTGTATCCAATTCATGCTTATAAAGACTTTTTTTTAAGTGAGTGACTTTCATAGAGATGACAAATTCTTAAATACTTTCATGGAGTTGATAAAAGTCACTAGTAAATTGGCAAGACTTTTGCTCTTAACAATTAGCCTTAAAAGTATAGAAAAGTCATTCATTTAATAAGCTTTTTAAAAGTCATTTACTTTTTTGATACCACCAAACTTTTAAATACTTTTTAAAAGTCATAACTGAATACCACCAAACTTTTAAATACTTTTTAAAAGTCACAATTGAATACCACTAGACTTTTATATACTCTTTAAAAGTCTAAATTGAATACCTATAGACTTTTAAACTCTATAAAAGTCATTAAAAGTTTGAATTGGATACACGATTGCATGATTGCAAGAGGCTTCGGGAAATTCCACAAGTGCTTCTACCAAGATTCCATTATCGGATTTGAATCCCAAGGGAAAGGAAGAAAGACGCCAATGCAGCAGGGTAATACTAATACGTATAGATTTCAAGTTATATTTAACTTCCCAGACCCAGATGGAGGGCCGATATGCTTTAAAAGCTGCGGGGTTCACCTATTAGGCCACCAGGTACAGGTTGACGATGATGAATGAATCAACGACTAGTGTTGGGGAGGCCTCGTGGGTCAGAAGAAGAGCAATGGCTTTGATCATCATCTTCAGAACCAACGGATCAGCCAAAGCAGAGACATATTGCTATTGACGAGGACCAAAAGTATGTCAATTGATCCATTAAATGTTGAATGATATCTTTGCATTAATATTTTCTGGTCATATTGTCTACTCTCTTTGTTTTTTTCTTTTTTTTTGTTCAATTCAAATTTAGCAATTAATATTTTGCTGTGCATCTCTGTTATATGTTGTAGCGAACTTCAGTCTCTGAAATTCTTTTTCTCAGGGCTCTACATTCGATATTAAATTTTCAGGCAATGAAGTTCCAAAGTGGTTCAAGAGGTGTGGTGAATTGATGGCCTGCCCACTCTTGAGCAGTTTTTATGCACTGGTTCCATTAAAATAAATAAATAAACACAGAATTGTGATAAGTAATTACGTCGGCTTTATCAACAGCCTAAAATCCACTTGAATAATAATGCATGAATATTCGGAGTGGATGTTGCTATGGAGTTAGAGATGGGATCATTATATTGCATGTCAGAAAACTTACTGGTATAACTACAATTCCTCTTTCAAATGCATATTGCTCTCTGCTGGACTCTCATTCTCCACTCTCTTTTTCTCGTTCTGGAGCTTCTCCACAACTTCCTCCAATGGAGGATCTCCAGGTCTTCGAAACACTTGTTCGCCAATCTTTATTTCATAGGCCTCTGGTTGGTTCCACACAAACTCCTTCAACTGGAGAATTGAGGTAAAGAAAGGGATAAAACAGTATAAGAACAAAAGAAAGCAAAAACTCGTGTTCTACAATAATCAGGTCATCATCCATCAAAAAAATTCATGATCTGCAATAATAAGCTCATCAATTCAAAAAAGTATGCTAAGCAAGACATGAATATGATTGGCATGCAACACTTCTCTTATGGACAGGTAAGCCATGCCCAAGACTTCAGATTTTTCTATTTGTGTCTTAAGAAATGAAAGACATCTACAATCAAGGAGCAATTTCTCCAGCAGGACACAAGGGAACCTCATTCTCTTTGATCTGAAGGACAAAAGACCCAGTGTGAGGGGGAAAGAAGCATACCTCTGTCATGTCTTGGCCTTGTTCCATGTTGAACATGATTGTGCTTAGATCAACACCCATGAATCTTACCCCAAGAGCTCCAGTTCTCAGAACTTTGGTCCATTTCATAGCAATCTCAGCCACCGTATCCTGCGAGGGGAAGAGAAGCCCTCAATAAATTTAACATTCATTTGAAGCCAAATTGAAAGCCTCAATCAATTACATAGAAAACCATCAAAAGTCATTTCTATTACCTATAAAGCCAATACATCAACTCAAGCTCATAATTAACATCTAAAACAGAGACTACAACAAGAACTACAAAAAAAAAGATATAAGTTTATAACTAGTGCTCAATTCATGGTTCCCAATCTACAAAAAGTGTTCTGATAGTGCATTTTAGCCAGCCTGCAATTTGTAAAACTAGTACTTATCAGTAGATTTCCACACATTAATCCACAATTTCCAATTTAAACCAAATTCTTTCACATATATGTTCAAGTCCAATTCCAGATCAAAACAACTTCCAATCAACTTCTCAATACTCTTTCAATTCAATAGTGAACGTTTGATCCAAATTCATGCTCAAAAAACTCGTTTCACTGATTACACTAAAACTATCAAATTGAGGTTCCAAACTACGAGTTACTATATCAGAGCCAACATAGAAACTAACCCAATTCAATTCAAGCTGAAACCTAATAAGAATTCAAAGGGGAAGAGCAAATTCGGATTACCCGAGTCCGTTTGACGCCCAGCCGGAGCTTCACAAACCCGAAAGCGGGGCCGATATGCCGCTTCATCATCTCAGCCTGGATCTCGGACATGTCCATTTTGGATAAATCAGGGGGCGGATCGAAATCGGAAGAGGGTGTGGATTTCTTGCCCCATTCTTTCCAAGTATCGTCCTCTTCGTCGTCTACGACGTCGTCCAGGTCGTCAGTGATGTGGACTCTCCGCTTTCCTGCCTCGGCGAACCGGACATACTCGCCATTTTGGGAAAAGAAAAGGGGTAGAATGAAGAAGAAGAGAATGGCGAAGAGAAAGGGAAATGGTGGTTTTGGGTTTGGCATGCTTTGTGTGAAGTGAAGATTTGAGAAGGGGTTTGGAAAGTGTTAGGAAAATGGTAGTTTGGGTATATATATATATATATATATATATATATATATATATATATATATATATATATATAGGTTTTTGACATTTGAGTGGCATGAACACTTATTTTCTTTCTTTTGTGGGGAACATGTAGAGCATGAACAATCTTTTTTTTTTTTTTTTTTTTTTTCTTGAATGCAAGTTAAACAAAGTTAAAGAAACTGTTTATAAATAAAAAAAATTAAAGAAACTGTTAATTAGATTATATATTTTTATCCTTATAAAGGAAGGGAGCTGATTTTCCCACTCCTTTTTTCTCCACTTACACTCCCTTTTGTTTTTTTAATATTTTTTAATCAATTTTTTTCTTTATTGTTCTTTCTCTTTCCTATTTTACCCTTGATGACATGGCAAGTGAAATACTCACTTTGGTGTTGATGTGTGAAAAAAAATAATGCAGAATTCTTTAAAAATAATATTTTGAAACCAAAAAACATAATATCCAAACCCTAGCCACGCTCTTTCTCTTCTCCCTTACACACCCACCCTTCCGTGTTCTCTCTCCCCTGTTTCTCTCTTCCCCCCTCTTTCTTCAACAACAACCAAGCCCACCCCTTCTCATTTTCTCTCCCTCTTTTTCTCTCTTCCCCCCTCTTTCTTCAAAAACCATCCAGTTTTTTTTTTTTAAAAGTTTTGGGGTTTGACTGTGGCTATAGGTGGGGCGATAAGGTCGTTTTTGGTTGGCTACGTTGGGGCAGCGATGGCTATCGGTGGGTGGGTGGCTGTGTGGGGTGCGGCATGGGGGTGGGTTGAGAAAGTTTTAATTGGTTTAGCTGAATCACAGAGTGTAAAGCTCCTTGAAGCGAAAAGCTTCAGACCCGAGCATTAGAAATTTCTCTTTGTTATCACTTAGTAGAAATGTTACAAGGAAGGACAACAAGTCAGTGACATTTGAGAATTTGGTGGGAATAAAACATGATTTTGACTGATGTTGCTTTTGGAGATGAAATAGAGAAAGTTGACTTTGGAGATGAAAAATAAAATTTTGGTTTTTGAATTTGCAGAGAGAGGAGTAGAGAAAAGGAGTCGAGGGAGACCGAGCCATTGATGTTGTTAGGGCTAGGGGGTAGTGCAGTGGTGGATGATGAGGGTGGTAATGGGGTGGTGGGCCTGAGTGCAGAGATGGAAGGAGGAGGGGGCTAACGGAGAGAGGGGGGTTGTTGGGGCTGGGGAAAATATTTTTGTTTTGTTTTGTAGAATTTTAAAGAATTCATCTATCCATTGAAAAATATATATATTAAAAATGAAGTGCAAGTGGGAAAAACAAAAATATAAAAGTGAAGTAAGATAAGGGTAGAATAGGAAAGAGAAAGAATAAAAGAGAACAAAAGTGAATAAAAAATATTAAAAAGTAAAAAGGAGTGTAAGTGGATAAAAGGGGAGTGGGGAAATCAGTATCCTAAGGGCATGTTTGGTATGGCTCACTAAATGGGACTGTGCTATATTGGACCTGAAGCCCATGTTTGGTTAGCAAGAGAACTAACTTAAATGGGATAGTAGAGCCCAACAGTAAAAAAAAACGCCTCACTCGTTCTCCTTATACAGAGAAGCTCAAAATGGGTTCGCAAAATAAGCCTTCGCTATATTGAACACGCCTCTCTCCAGTTCGCGACTCCTTCTCTGCGACTCCGTCTTTGCGACTACACCTCTCCTTCGTTCAACATCGACTCATCTTCTTCGAATCTTGACGCAGTAAGTTTTTCTGGTCTTTCCCTTTGGATACCTCTCTTATTCCTTCTTCCATCTCTTTGATTTTTGCAAATCTCCTCAACAATTTTGACTGTGCTCTGAGAATCTCTCCTTCCTTTTCTCTGTTATTTTCTTCTTCTCTTCTCTAATTTTAGTAGAATCTGTAGTTACATATATATACATGATGTTAATTGGCAATTAATTTGCAATTGGGTATTTCAGAAAACCTAGAAATTCAGAAGTAGAGTAGACTTTTGGCATGAATCTTGACCCATGTAGTGAAAGTTTGGGTATAGCTGTTTGTGTGGTTTTGCTTTGGTTATTGTCAAAGCTCTGGTTGTTGTCAAAGTCTGGGTATGGCTCTGGTTATTGTCAAAGCTTTGGTTATTGTTATCATAAACTCTCTCTCTTCACAAATCATGCGATCATAACAGAATTAATGGTTTGAAATTGTTCTGAATGATCTGGAATAGTATGTTTCTTTTAAGCCCTCTCGTGTCAAGCATATGGATTTTTGTCATTCATCTTGTTTTCTCATGGTAGAGCACAAAGTTGCATTTAGTTTCCTACAATTTTCACATCAGCACTAGCTGAATTATTTTTTAATTGTAATTTGTTCAGGTGGCGGACAATTTCTATAGACCCGATTTGAAGAAAGCAGCTCTTGCCAGGGTAAGTGTTGGTCACAGGAGTCTCAAGGTCTCCAAGTCTGGTGTCAAGAAGAGGAATAGGCAGGTTGTCAAGACCCCTGGTAGGAACAAGTTTTTTTTTCTTCTTCCAATGTATTAATTTTTGAGAACCGATGATTGCTTATGTACTTAACATAGCTCTAACTGCAAACTGGATTTCCATCGCTTGTTAATCTAATTTTCAGTTCCAAAAGAGAAAAAGAAAGTTATTGAATTTGTAGTTTAAAGATGTTTTAATTTTAAACAGAAGTAAGAATGAACCCATCTACTTCAATTGAAGTGGAACAAAACTTATGTGTGATATATCTGTCTTATGTTTTAAAGTCATTATGTTGCAGGGAGCTGCTTCATTATGAGCTTGTTTACAATTATTCAGGATCCAAGCATGTAATTTTCCACCTATTAACTAATATGTTTTGTGGCCTGTTGCTTATTTTTCTCGTGCTACAAATATGTAACTCTTAGCTTTGAACGTGACTAGATCACAGAATCGTTGAAAAGATGTGGCATCTCTGAAAGCTCAACTTATGTGCTTGCCACTTATTTTAATTCTTCTTCTGATGAGGTAAGATCACTTTGAAAGTTGTAGTAGATTAAGCATTGCATTGCTTCAGGATATCAGAAAATGTTAGCCATTTTGACTTTAATAATTTTTGTTGAATACTAGATTGAACAAAAAGCAGTAGAGAAACTATAAACAAAGAGCAGTAGAGAAACTATCAATGGAAAAGAGATTGACTTGGAGGAGTTGGGAGGTAGATTAGACCAAGCCCAAATACAAAAGGTACACTCTTGATCACTTTTCTAACGGCAATTAGTTTTGTTCTGATTTTGTCTAGTTAGTGATCATCAGCTCTCGTAATTTTCAGCACTATAAGATAACTAGCGTGGAACTAGGGATATCTTCTGTTGCTGATGCCATTAATTGATGGATTGCCTATCGTGATGCCTTGTGAGAAGAATGAGGTTCATGTTCTGGGAATTTAGAGCTTCATTTGAAGGTGGCCAAGGAAATAGAAAACATGTAGCTTACTATTCTTGTTTTAGCAATTTCAATTGTCCAGTGTTATATGTAAGTATACTTGTAAAGGTGAAATTTGGAAAACGTGATTATGCTACCTATACCCAGCAATGAACCAATGACAAAATTTGCTTGAAATCGTGGTGCTAGTTTAGTTGTGAGATTGCTTGTATGAGAAAAATTCAATTGTTGATCATTATTGGTTTCTTGGATAGTTGTAGACTTACATATCTATTAGTTGGGAAGATGCGTCATCTTTCTACTATGTTCATTTGGTGTTTTTAGTTTTACTTTTCCAAGTTCAGAGAGATATGATTTTCCATTTTATATTTATCTCTAGAGGACTTTGGAAACTTTTGCCCTTTTAATGAGAAAGGGAAGCTCCCTGTTTGTTTTTTATCACCAAATTTTGCTGAGGATTGATTTGGTAATACTATGCTCTAATATGTAGTTTTCAGAAATGTCTTAGTCATAGAGTTTCGGATGCAACTCTTGTTTAAATCCTAATTCTAGTTTACCAGGTTAAATGCAAGATATAAAGAATGTTTGCCTATATTTTTGTCACAGTTTTCTGAGTCATCTATTTTATCCTCAGCCAACATATTTTGGTATAATAACATAATATCACATGGTAAAGATTCAATTAATTAAATTCTTTATGTTTGCATACAAATAAAGATTAAATCATGCATAAAATCGGTGGAATTTATAATTTTAACAACAAATAAAAAGCCTTTGGTTTGGAGGAAAGAAATGTACATGTCAATTTGGTAATTATAATAACAAAAAAATTATTAATTTTAAAAATTAAAAAAATTATTTTTTAGTCCGACACAGCACCAAACATAGGTCAGTACTTAATCCAGCTTAGGCCAATCCGAGCTAATCCGAGACAATCCCAGGATTTAGTCCAGTCCATGACAGTCCGCCGCGCCAAACGACCCCTAAAGGAATTGTCTATTTTCTCTTTTTGTTTTCTTTCGTTCTTTTTGTTCAGGTAAAAAATGAGAAAATAAAAATAGACAAGACATAGGATCCTTCTCAATATCAAGCCTTTCTAGCCAAGGCACTTTGCTAATTCTAATGATTTGTTGGGACACATGTTAGCCAACAAATTTGTTAGGATTAGTAATGTAAGGTTCACAAATCGCTTATAAGGACTTTTTATAGGGTAATCTAGAATTGTGAAATATAACATCTCAAGAGTCCGTATAATTCTGAGCATTTAGATTTTACTATATGTACTTACAATGTCATTTATGGTACTTTTGTTGTTATATGCCAAAGCTTGTTTAGGGCTCATAGTTAAGTCTATCATTGTTTGCTTTTTGAATAGGCGTATTTGAGTAATTGACAAAATGAACGGTTTGGATCGTGAAATGATATTGTGAAGTGATTCTAAAGAAATTGTCACATTCCGGATCGGCTCCGCCGTAGCACGATATTGTCCTTTTTGGGCCCCCCTGTCTGCCCTTATGGTTTTGTTTCTGGGAACTCACGAGCAACTTCCCAATGAGTCCATCCTAGGATTGCTCTAGCTCTCAACTCGCTTAACTTCAGAATTCCCATGACTCTGAAGCCAGTGAACTCTCAAAAGGCATCGTGCTAGATGGAGGCGGACATGTACATATACAGCACATCACCCCCTCTCCGTTGGTCAATATGGGATGTTACACAAATGGTTAGTGTCGTAATAATTAACTTACTAACTGGTTAATACTTGAGTGATATGTATTTATATTGCAATATGATTATGAGATAAATGAGCAAAATTATTAACTTAGGTATATGTTTTCTTCTTTTTCAACCATGTGTGTGTGTGTGACTGTTAATACTTGTTTGTTGTTGCCTACACTATATATATAACACAGCACACCAGAAACACTCAAGTCCAAACCAAAAGCAAGCAAAGCCCCACCAAACAAGAACACACCGCAATCAACAAATAGATAAAAACAAATCAAGGATATACCATTTTTTTTTCTCATTGCTCGTCATATGGATCTCAATGAGCTTGTGTGTCTTTCTTATTATCTCGTTGTATAAACTAAGCCATCTCTCCTCTAGATGTCTACAAATAAGAGGGCATCCAATCCAAGTGTCCTCCTGCATATCAGTTGCATGTTTGATGTGGTGAAAATGGAAAGGATATTACCATGTTTTGTTGTTACCAATTGTTGGCGTTGGTGCTTTGCCTCATCAACTAGGGCGCTGAAACAATCAAAGGCCGGCAGTCGGGGTTGGTGAATCTCCCGAGCCATGGCTGTAGCCCCTGCCTCAATGTTAACACTTGAGCATAATTGACTATTGCCCTTGGAGCAAGCCGCGCATTCAGTTCTGGTTGTCGTATCATCCGGATGGATTAATTCACTACAATCCTCCTTGTCGTCGTCGGGGGCTTTGAGGGATTTGGAGCACGACGTGCATTTGCTTCTATCGCCATCACCACCAATATCAGTAGGATTAGTAGGAAGATCGGGATCAAAGCGGCAGGAGCATGATGAGGAAAACAAATCGCTCAATTTGATGGAATGGATAACGTAAGAAACAGTCTCTCTCTTCAAAAACATGGAACATATATATAAGGACCTCTCATAGTTCGACCTTAATGGTGCCGTCAGATCTTCCATGCCGCCGCCGCCGCTGTCAGTTGCCTTCACACACCACTTGCTTCTATATGCTAGCAAATGTATTGGATATCCACATAAAAGCCCTAGGCTAGGTTTTCAATTTCGCGAGTTTTACGCTTCTCGCAGCCTTTTCCCTATGTTATTCGACCCTAAAATCCTACACCCTGGATATTACATATTTAGCCCAGATATTTTGTATTAAAAAAGAGTAATATCCCTGACATACAAAGAGTACAAGTCCTTGTCTAGAGCCCAAAAAAATAAAAAAGAAGGCGTGAACTTTGATTTCTGAGAAAAAAGAAGGCGTGCACTTTGCATGGAGAAAGACCATTATGGATGCCTCGTCTCAATCCATTGTCGTTTCTTGTTTGGAGAATTTTAATTGTTTCACTTGTATCTTGTATGCTTTAACAGCCAAGCATGGGTGCAGAAGCAGACACAACTGAATCTCCTTAACCAATTCATTACTGATATATGCTAGTGAATGTATATTAGTTCAATTTGAGCTAGTCAGGATAACAAGTGCATTAATCATTATATCCTCGCAACATATATGCTCTTTAACCAACTTTCTCAAGCTTCCTTCCAGATTTGCATGCTAGATTTGGTGCTTATAAGTTGTTGCCAGAAAACTGCAAGGAGCGTACGTACGTCAAACAGCCCGCATCTATACTTCTGTATAAGTTTTTTCATGACCAGACTGATCAGTTCCTGATATAAATTTGCTCTACTCATTTGATACAAACACCCAACCCACAAGGTTTTTTTTAGGTATTTACTTGACCTTAACATTGAGATACTGTTGGTAAGATACATACGAGGAAAAGTATATTTAAGATCCGTTTCTTTGAGAGTGAGAAGAAAGTATACTAAAACTACTAATTATACCATTTCTTTCTCTTGCTTGAATGTCTCTATTTAGTTGTCCATTATATATTCACAAGTGTTCCTTATCAGTGATCTTGCAGATCTGGAAGAGATGGTATATTAAGTTTTATGGCTAATGGAAAACCTTCAAGCATGTGGTATGATGCATTCATAATTTTGGATGGGGAAGATTTTATTATATCTGTACTAAACCCATTTTGTTTCATGAGTAAGGTTTCTAATAAATCAAGGAAGACGAGGAAGCTAGGTGCACCGAGTGAGAAACAAACAGAAAATAAACTCGTAGGAGAACACATGCTACCATTCAGAAAGAGAACAGAAGCCTAACCAGGAGTCCAGATGGGAAAGAAGACATCAATATCCCCACTCAGTGGTGAGTGCAAAATATAATTGTTGGAGACAGAAAACCTCCAAGACGAGAGTCTGGGACAGATTGATTACAAAAATGTTGATTATTCAACTGGTGATGTTTGTTACAGCTAAGCACAGGTGGTTCTTCTGCTGATGAGCAGGTAGCTGCGACTCATGAAGCTGATTTTAAGGCGTTGTCAACTTTGATTTCTGCTTTTGCAAACAATCATCATCCAGAAATTGTACTGTGTTGGTTGCTTAAGTTTTATAAGAGTAATAATTTGATATTGCAGTGGTGGCCAGGCCATAGAGAATGATCTTGAAAAGGTATCTACAAAAAACAATCCATGCTTGAGTTTTGATTGCAATAAAAAATGATATCTAAATAAGTTATGTTTTCTTGCCATTACCAAAGCACAGTAAACACTGACTAGCTTGCAAGGTCCTCTCCTCATAGCATGAATCTTCTCTTGACAATTTACCTGTCCCAAAAAATTGTTGGAAAAAAAAACAATGAGTGACTATTTAAAATAATTATATAAATAGAATTTAAAATAAACTGTAATATAGAATTCAACTATCTGTATTCTAAGCCCCAGCACTTGGACTTAGAATCTGGCGAACTTTGATTCTTTTCCTCTCAGACAATGTGAAATGCTTGTAGAATGCTTTTTTTGTGTCAAATAAATGAGGCCCATCTTTTTTACCATTAAATATTATATAATTTTATATAATATTCAAAGCCCAAATCGTTTTTGAAGCGCAATTGGCTTCCACTTGGCCCACTTCCATTTACTAAGTGTGGGACTTCCACACATATAAAGACCTCACTATTTCTACTTTTTACCAATGTGGGACAAATGTTTTTGAATTTCATTCAAACTTCCAACAATACCCCACATTTGAATCGAAGTTCTAGACCCCACATTTGAAATGTTATACTTATAGTGCTAAATGAATGTTATCCACTTGAGAGGAAGCAGAAGTTATATACACAAGGACAAGTGACTTTTGGACTTGAACTTACCCTAGTGAAAACATATATAATTTACTTGATGACGTAGTGGATATAATTGATACATGTCGAGGAAGCTTTACTTTATACCTGTCGACTATTATAGTAGCCACCTCATCCATACTACCTTTAGAAGCATTGGTTTCCATCCTCTCACATATATTATATATCAAATCTCTTATGATGACTTCATAATGAAGTACTAAAATTACTCTTCTAAACTGATCAAATTCAAACAATTCATGTTTTATCCGAAACTAAGATGGTGACTCATTATATATGTATACTTTGTTTCTCAAGGCGTTCGCAAAAGCCATTTCCCTGTATCATTATAAGTTTCGGTTTCTTGATCAAGCGAGAAAGCTTTACTTTATATATGTCGAGTATTATAATGGCCCCCTCATCCATACTCCCTTTAGGAGCATTGGTTTCCATCCACTCACATATATTATATATCCAATCTTTTATAATGACTTGATAATGAGGTAGTAAATTACTCTTCTAAACTAATCAAATTCAACCATTTCATGTTTTACCCGAAACTTAGATAGTGACTCATTGTGTATGTAAACTTTGTTTCTTAGAGCGTTTGCAAAAGCCACTTCCTTGTATCATTATAAGTTTAGATTTCTTGATCAGGTGAGCAAGCTTTACTTTATACAAGTCGAGTATTATAATGGCCCTTTCATCCATAATTCATTTAGGACCATTGGTTTTCATCCTCTCACATATATTATATATCAAATCATTTATGATGACTTGATAATGACGTAGTAAATTACTCTTCTAAACTAATCAAATTCAAACATTTCATATTTTACCTGAAACATAGATAATGACTCATTATGTATGTATACTTTGTTTCCCAGAGCGTTCGCAAAAGCTATTTTCCTATATCATAATAAGTATAGATTTATTGATCAGGCGAGCAAGCTTTTACCCGACACTTAGATAATGACTCATTATGTATGTATACTTTGTTTCTCAGAGCGTTCGTAAAAGCCATTTTCCTGTATCGTAATAAGTTTAGGTTTCTTGATTAGGCGAGCAAGCTTTACTTTATACATGTCGAGTATTATAATGGCCCTTTCATCCATACTCCATTTAGGAGCATTGGTTGCCATCCTCTCACATATATTATATATCAAATCTTTTATGATGACTTGATAATGAGGTAGTAAATTACCCTTCTAAACTGATCAAATTCAAACATTTCATATTTTACCCGAAACTTAGACAGTGACTCATTATGTATGTATACTTTGTTTCTCAGAGCATTCGCAGAAGTCATTTCCCTGTATCATTATAAGTTTAGGTATCTTGATCAGGTGAGCAAGCTTTACTTTATACACGTAAAGTATTATAACGGCCCTTTCATCCATACTCCCTTTAGGAGCATTGGTTTCCATCCTCTCACATATATTATATATCAAATCTTTTATGTTGACTTGATAATGACGTAGTAAATTACTCTTCTAAACTGATCAAATTCAAACATTTTATATTTTATCCGAAACTTAGATGATGACTTATTATGTATGTATACTATGTTTCCCATAGCATTCGTAAAAGCCATTTTCTTGTATCATAATAAGTATAGCTTTCTTGATCAGGCGAGCAAGATTTTACCCAAAACTTAGATAATGACTCATTATGTATGTATACTTTGTTTCTCAGAGCGTTCGC
Source organism: Prunus persica (assembly GCF_000346465.2). Taxonomy (NCBI): domain Eukaryota; kingdom Viridiplantae; phylum Streptophyta; class Magnoliopsida; order Rosales; family Rosaceae; genus Prunus; species Prunus persica. Next base: position 21,920,036 of record NC_034010.1, read on the forward strand.
AAAAGCCATTTCTCTGTATCCTAATAAGTTTAAGTTTCTTGATCATGCGAGCAAGCTTTACTTTATACATGTCAAGTATTCTAATGGCCCTTTCATCCATACTCCCTTTAGGAGCATTGGTTTCCATCCTCTCACATATATTATATATCAAATCTTTTATGATGACTTGATAATGAGTTAATAAATTACTCTTCTAAACTGATCAAATTTCAACATTTCATATTTTACCTGAAACTTAGATAGTGACTGATCATGTATGCATACTTTGTTTTTCAGAGCGTTCGCAAAAACCATTTCCCTGTACCACTATAAGTTTAGGTTTTTTGATCAAGCGAGCAAGCTACAATTTATACATGTCGACAATTATAATGGCCCTTTCATCCGTACTCCCTTTCGGAGCATTAGTTTCATCTTCTCACATATATTATATATCAAATCTTTTATAATGACTTGATAAGAGGTCGTAAATTACTCTTCTAAACAGATCAAATTCAAACATTTCATGTTTTCCCGAAACTTCGATAGTGACTCATTGTGTATGTATACTTTGTTTCTCAGAGCGTTCGCAAAATCCACTTCCTTGTATCATTATAAGTTTAGGTATCTTGATCAGGTGAGCAAGCTTTACTTTCTACACGTAAAGTATTATAACGGCCCTTTCATCCATACTCCCTTTAGGACCATTGGTTTTCATCCTCTCACATATATTATATATCAAATCATTTATGATGACTTGATAATGACGTAGTAAATTACTCTTCTAAACTGATCAAATTCAAACATTTCATATTTTACCCGAAACATAGATAATGACACATTATGTATGTATACTTTGTTTCCCAGAGCGTTCGCAAAAGCTATTTTCCTGTATCATAATAAGTATAGGTTTCTTGATCAGGCGAGCAAGCTTTTACCCGAAACATAGATAATGACTCATTATGTATGTATACTTTGTTTCTCAGAGCGTTCGTAAAAGCCATTTTCCTGTATCATAATAAGTATATGTTTCTTGATCATGCGAGCAAGCTTTTACCCAAAACTTAGATAATGACTCATTATGTATGTATACTATGTTTCTCAGAGCGTTCACGAAAGCCATTTCTCTGTATCCTAATAAGTTTAAGTTTCTTGATCAGGCGAGCAAGCTTTACTTTATACATGTCAAGTATTCTAATGGCCCTTTCATCCATACTCCTTTTAGGAGCATTGGTTTCCATCATCTCACATATATTATATATCAAATCTTTTATGATGACTTGATAATGAGTTAGTAAATTACTCTTCTAAACTGATCAAATTTGAACATTTCATATTTCACCTGAAACTTAGATAGTGACTGATCATGTATGTATACTTTGTTTTTCAGAGCGTTCGCAAAAACCATTTCCCTGTACCACTATAAGTTTAGGTTTTTTGATTAGGCGAGCAAGCTACAATTTATACACGTCGACTATTATAATGGCCCTTTCATCCGTACTCCCTTTCGGAGCATTAGTTTCATCTTCTCCCACATATTATATATCAAATCTTTTATGATGACTTGATAATGAGGTCGTAAATTACTCTTCTAAACTGATCAAATTCAAACATTTCATGTTTTACCCGAAACTTCGATAGTGACTCATTGTGTATGTATACTTTGTTTCTCAGAGCGTTCGCAAAAGCCACTTCCTTGTATCATTATAAGTTTAGATTTCTTGATCAGGCGAGCAAGCTTCACTTTATACAGGTCGAGTACTATAATGGCCCTTTCATCCATACTCGCTTTAGGACCATGGGTTTTCATCCTCTCACATATGTTATATATCAAATCATTTATGATGAGTGGATAATGACATAGGAAATTACTCCTTCTAAACTGGATCAAATTCAGACATTTCATAGTTTGTTCGACACTTAGATTGTGACTCATTATGTATGTATACTTTGTTTCTCAGAGCGTTCACAAAAGGCATTTTCCTGTATCATTATAAGTTAGGTTTCTTGATCATGCGAGCAAGCTTTACTTTATACATGTCGAGTATTATAATGGCCCTTTCATCCACACTCCCTCTAGGATCATTGGTTTCCATCATCTCACATATATTATATATCAAATCTTTTATGATGACTTGATAATGACGTAGTAAATTACTCTTCTAAACTGATCAAATTCAATCATTTCATATTTTACCCGAAACTTAGATTGTGACTCATATGTATATTTTGTTTCTCAGAGCGTTCGTAAAAGCCATTTCCGTGTATCATAATAAGTTTAGGTTTCTTGATCAGGCGAGCAAGCTTTACTATATACATGTCGAGTATTATAATGGCCCTTTTCATCCATACTCCCTTTAAAAGCATTGGTTTCCATCCTCTCACATATATTTTATATCAAATCTTTTATGATGACTTGATAATGAGGTAGTAAATTACTCTTCTAAACTGATCAAATTCAAACATTTCATATTTTACCCTAAAGTTAGATAGTGACTCATTATGTATGTATACTTTGTTTCTCAGAGCGTTCGCAAAAGCCATTTCCCTGTATCATTATATGTTTAGGTTTCTTGATCAAGCAAACAAGCTTTACTTTATACATGTCGAGTATTTATAATGGCCCTTTCATCCATACTCCATTTAGGAGCATTGGTTTCCATCATCTCACATATATTATATATCAAATCTTTTGTGATGGCTTGTTAATGACGTAGTAAATTACTCTTCTAAACTGATCAAATTCAAACATTTAATGTTTTACCCGAAACTTAGATAGTGACTCATTATGTATGTATATTTTGTTAAAGCATTCGCAAAAGGCATTTCTCTATATCATTATAAGTTTAGGTTTCTTGATCCGGCAAGCAAGCTTCACTTGATCCGATAATATTCCGTCAAATCCTGTCAAATAAGCGACACATCCTCAGAGGCCTTAGAGTCAACCCGAACCGCATTCCTCACTGAACTCGGGGGACACTTAGTCATCCCGAGAACGCACTTCCTCGCAGAACTAAGGGGACATGTAGTCAGCCCGAGAACGCATATCCTCGGACCACACGGTTTCAAGCATCCCCGAGACTCGTGGGGCATTATCATAAACGACTAGACTGTTCCAAAAGCAACTGGGGGGGTACTCCTTTGGTCAGTGGCGGATCTAGGAAGTTTTGAAAATAGGGGCAATAACATTTTAATAAGACAGAATTAAAAAAATAAAAATAAAGAACATATTAAAATGATTATTAAAATGAAATATATATTACCATAGCTATAATCAAGTAATTGAAACAAAATAATCAATCTTAAAACTATTTTTATCTAGGCTGAGTTGCTAAAGAAATAAGAATAAGCTAGGGGAGGTTTGTAGAATTATACATACATATATGCTGCAGTGATAACGATTTGGTTTGAACAGATTGGTCAAGACTCAACATTTCACTTTTAACTAGTTGAGCTGTAAGTTAGGTTTTTATTCATTTATTGTTTATTTATTAATTTTGTCAAAGTTTGGGAAGGAAAAGGAATTTTATTTCCCCAAAACGGTAGAGTTTGACTTTTAATAAACTTCAGTGAAACGTGCGTTTCATTAAACAAAAACTAAAGACGACGTCGTTTGGGAAAAAGAAAATTAGGGTATAGAGTTATCTTCTTCCCTTCGTGAACCATCGCCTCAACTTTCCATTAGAGACACCTCTGCAACACATCGGGCACCTCGCATTGCCTTGAACCATGCTAGTATGTGTAACTTGCCAAACGAGTGGCTCCTTAAGGCGATTTCTAGACCCCTTACATAACGCTTTAAAACCTTGAGCGCTAGCACAGAGGGGCAAATCTAGCACCTCCATGACTTTTTTTCCGACGAGGGGAGGTAAATAATAATAATAATAATAATAATAATAATAATAATAATAATAATAATAATGTAAAATATTAACCCTTAGGAATCTCATATCCTTATTAACCCAAATTAAATCAATTTTTAATCAAAACTCATTGTGCAAGAAATTCCATATTAAAAGAACGAAGTACACTTAAAAACAAACGTCCACTCAATCCCTAATAATTATAGCCGAGAATCATGGCTCACCTTCATAACCCACCAAACAAGTATTCTATGCTCATTTATTCCATAACTTCAATTATCAAAATTATGTCCAAAAATTCCATAAGATAATATAAAACAATCTCATAGTTCCAACATAATCAAAATAACTCACATAATAGTCAAGACTTGTTTATGAGGTCATTTTGGTACTTCTCGAAGGGTGGAACTACCTCGGAAGACTCATGGTCAATCCAAGGGTCAAACTACCCAAACTTGGTCAACCGGACCAATAGGGCCCACGACCTCCGATTTCCGTTCTGAAAGTTCCTACACAATCTAAAATCTCTTCATTACTTATCTGTCTATAACATTAAATACATGGATTATTGTTTAGCTTTTTCTCATAGCTCCTTGATTTGTTTTACACAACTATCTCAGAGCTACTAGACTTTGAATAGAATATAACTAGTTAGTGCTGCGCAATATCAATCCATGAAAGAAAAATAAAGCACAAGTGAAAAAAGAAAGAACTTAACTGTCTATAACAGTAAAGACATGGTTTACTTATTTTTCACACCTCAGCATGCTCCAATCAAATAACTACCACACAAGTCACATATATTGAAATTGATTTCATCAACTTCGAATCAAATTACTATCCCAATGATAATACCTAGAGGCCACAGACCTGTTTCTCAAAAAGGAAGCATCCCAAACCCTATTCAACGTGTTTAGTGAGCTAATAACAATAACAATAATAATATGCAGAAGTCCTTGGCAGAGCTATGAAGGTATTTTGGTTTATGACCAGCTTTAATTTAAAATATGATTCCTTTTAGTGTTAAAAATTAATAAAAACACAAGGACAATTATTTATTAGATTGCTCAAAACGAAAAATTCTGTTGTAGACCAAAGGGGCAACAGTAAAGTAAAATGAATACAAGTTGCAATACCAGTTAACCAAAATAGAAAGGGGCATTTTGAAAAAGGCCAAATGAGAGAGAAATATTTTTTTAAAGAGCCAAAATGGACAAAAATGCCTTTATTTATTTTTGAATTTTCTAAGGAATCCTTTACATTTGCATGTCGTTAGTTTGAAAGTTGAGAGGTTTTTCTGTCTTTTTCGGAAAAGTTTTGGCTTTTTCCAAAAGTGAAATTTTTTTTGTAACTAAAACCTAAATTTACTTTTAAGAAATACATCTAATTTATCCAATCTTTACTGATAGCATGGTCTGCTAACCAAAACCTTGAGAAAGCCCATCAATTTCTCATAATCCTGGAGACTCAAGATTAACCAATAACTTCTCCGAGAATATGACTTAACAAACATACACTTCTAAAGAAATCATCTCATTTCAGTTAAATGCGAAAACAAAAAGGAGCTCGCCTATTTAAGAACAAGCTATGTACATTGAGATTCAAATGTCTAGTATAATCATTTAAAAAGTACATAAAAATAGAACAACTAGAAGCATACGTAGAAGAATAAAAACATGGACCTAGATCTAATTTTACAAAAGAAAAACATGGCAAATAACTTAAGTTTGGGAGAGGTTGAGACCAAATTATACTCAAAATATGTCACTATAGAGAAAGACTAATTGTTTACAAATCTTTAATATGGGTGAACTGAAAATCAGGTGTTTAATTCATAGTATGCGTCCCAATAAAACTGATGAAATCTCAAATTGAAAAGCTAGGCTTTCAAATCAAACACTTACAGCTCCAAATCAATTCAAAGCAAGTATCAAAACAGCTAGAACACGAAAATGGAAGAAGAAGCATACCTAGATCGAAGGAATTGGTGGCCGGAATCGCCGGGACGAACGTCAGATGTTTTACGAAAAATCCCGCCACTTTGGAGCAAATTCCGGCGATAGTGGTGGTTGGAGCTGCCGGAATGGGGTAGGGCAGGAAGGGGAAGTCGGGCCGGTTCATTTGGGACTGGTCCCGTCTTCAACGGCAACCAAGGGTGGTGGCGGTGGCCTAAAACCCTCGACGGCTAAACCATGGGGGGTTCATGTGAGAGAGGAAGATCGGGGGAGAGGGAGAGGGAGATGGAGGGATAAAGAGAGAGAGATTTTTAAAAACCCTTTTTGAATTTTTTATGGTTTTGCCACTAAGCTTCTTTTGATTGTAACTTTTCCATTACAACTACGATTTGAGCCCATTATGTGTCTACGGATTCATCTCGACGTGCTTTACGCAATGGTAAATTCTTTTCAGAACAAAAAGCTAATTTTTAAACCCATTAAAATATTCTCGTGGTAAAATTGTCTTTTATTTGAATAATTTAATAATTAAATATTAATTTAGGATCAGGTTATTACATGAATAAAATGGCAATTAATTTTTTCTACCTCGTCACCAAGATTTTGATCGCTTCGAACTTTTGTCCACGACCCTCCGGCTTTGATGGAAGAGGGCATTTATATTTTTACACAAATGGAATATTGTAGTAGAGAATTTGGTGTGGAAAGTGAAAAATATTAGAAGGAGATAAATTTGTATGAAGATTTGGTGTGGAAAGTGAATAATATTGGTAGGTATTTATAAATAATTTAAAAAAATCAGAATTTTTTGATATTTTTTACAATTTTTTTCCATTTTTTCCCCCTTTTTTTAGCCAAAAAATGGGCAGCCGTTAGATTGGAGGACATTTTTGGATCAGAGCCTCCAGGAGAAGCCACGTGGCTTGTAGCTATTGGTTTCTAGCAGCGCTGATGTCAACTCAAGCTTTTCAACAACAAAAAATACCGTTGGCGTGTGCATTCCACACACCAATGATTAAAAAAAAATTCAAAATCTTGTGCTAACATCAGGGTGACGTCAGCTGCCCGAAGGCAAGGAGACGAGCTAGATCGCCCCGTAGACTTGCTCTCGCTTGTGGGTTCCACGCCTTACCCGGGCTGGATCTTGCATGCTAAAGTCTCCTTCCGGACCTAAGACCCCCTCTTGCTTGAACTAGCCCATTGCGCTAGACTTGCTCTTACCCACTCCACTTGGTTCATGAATGAATACAATATGAAAGCTAAATTAAAAACATAGTACTAACCAATGACATAAGAAACATCGAAATGACAATTTAGAAGAAGGAGCCCACCAAAGCAACTTACCACCACCAAGAGTCGGATGCACAGAGGGACAAGAGGGGTCAGGTGACTCCATAGTGGACGGAAAGCTGGCTCTGGAGGTTCTCAGGCGACCCTAAGCTGCACACCAAGTGTTTGACAAAAGGCTTGAATGAGTCCATTTGTTGTTCAAAGATTAATCAGAGCCACCGTTGATAGCACTAATGGAGTTATGACTCATGAGAGTGATAGAAAGAATAGCACTGGAGAGAGAGAGAGAGAGAGAGAGTCATGGAAAAAGAGAATAATAAAGGTGAGCGGGGAGATATTGGGGTTCGAAGTAGTGGTTGGAAATACATTAGGTCTTTCAATATCATAAAGATTGATGTTTTCCAAATAGGCAATTGCTAGAAAGAAGAAACGGGTATTTCAAAGTAATTATAACATTAAACTAAAAAATTATAGAGTGCTGTTATTTCCACCCATCTGTCCTATTTTCTCACCCACCTTATCTTTAAACTTTTAAAGACAAATTTAACCATACTGTAAAATGACTTTAAAAGACTTAAGGAAAAAAATATATAGAAAAAAAAATGGCGTAGACTTCTCAAGTTCTCACAAACCCTATCGTTTGATAGAAAGAAAAAAAACACAAGAAAGCTACGACTCTATGCTCATGATTCCTGTTACGACTTTTCAGTGCTCATAACTTAATTCTCAAATAATTTTCTTTTCTTTTCTATTCATTCAATCAAATTGTTTATGAAGAAGAAAACAACAAGAGAATCAAAGTTGAAGAGAACAATTTTGGCGAAAAAGTAAGGAAATCCTATTTGAAAAGAATTTCTAAGATCTTTACAATTACTTAAAGCATTGGGAGATGAGTATTTCTTGGACTTTGATTTTTTTCTTAAACAAATTAAAAATCTGAAAACTTGGGGATGAATCAACAATTCTACGATTTGGGCTCTGTTGATTACACAAAGAACATTCCTTACAAAACCAGTTTGGCTAAGAATTTTTTTGAGGTATGAGAAGGTGAAGAAGGCTTTGGGGGTTAATGAGTCGTTGGTTTTTTAGGAATGCAATGATTTGGTGGGGGATATTTTGCATGAAGATGTGATGAAGAGTGTGAAATACATGGTGAAATATTTGATGAAGAAGGACAACTCTTGTTGTACCAGAGGAAGTTTGATTTGAGAGATGGTGTGGTTTTCATTGAAGGCAGAGAAAGATATATGGTAAACATGAGAGATAGAGAGAGATAAAGCGTGAGAGATGGAAAATAAGATAAAGCAAAAATGAGAGAGATGTGTGAGCCATCATAGAGAGAGAAGACGTGAGCAGAGAGAATAAAAGGAGAGAGGAAATGAGGTAATAATTAAAAGGGTATTTTAGGAATATTAGCAGGTGGAAAGATAAGGTGGGTGGAAAAATAAGATTGTGTTTTTTAAAATTTATATGATGGGTGGAAAGATAAGGTGGGTGGAAAAATAAGACAGGTGGGTGGAAATAGCAACACTCAAATTATATTATATTAACTTTTTTTTAAAATAACTAGTTTCCAGGTTGAGATAGTTAATGTTGTGTGTCTTAGAAACCTCATACGCTTTTTCTTGCACTGCTACAAGGTTTTTTTTTTTTTTTTTCCCTAAACACCAAACCAAAACGACTTCACAAATCAATACAGATGTAAGACTCTTACTCAGTGTTAGTCCAACTAATTTACATCAAAATTGGTTTCTATTTCTTTAGTGTTATTTTCATTTTAAATTAAATTTGGAACTTTTACACTATGATCCCATGATGTAACAATTCTGGATTTGGACAGTTTATAGGAAAGACACGATGTAGCTTGAAACGGCACGCGTGACATGCGATGAAGAGAACGTGCCTCAAGCGACGATTTTTTTCAGTGAGTTCTCTCAACTACCATCTGTAACGACAACAACACCGCCAAAATTTGTTTTCAATGCTCTCCAACTAGAGAGCAAGCTGGAAGCAGTGGGAATGAAACGGATTCAAATTACAGAGCTAAATCTCATCTCGTCTGGAGATATGGAGATATCCTGGATCCACCACCGCTACCACCCCTCACCACAATGAGAGATAATTCCCAATCCCAACAGCTGCTCATGTGGTCCCATTCTATACATATATTTTCTACTCATTATTAAGAAAAGATGCTCGATTCAACTCACATCATAAAACATATCATAATAAGAAGCTTCAAGTCTTGTTGTAATTTTTCATTGAAAAAGCTCAGTCAATTTGTTACCTAAACTAAAACTTTGTTGCAATGTAGAATTTATAGTCTAATAATTCTTCCTACTTTAACGTGTCAAACAGCTGCATACGATACTTTTTGAAGGGCTATTTAATTACAAGATTATTATTACACGGTCCCTCAAAATTTTGACATGCAAAACACATGCAACATTTTGGATGAGAAAACAAATTGAGTTTGCTTAAGTGACACATTGCAGAAATTTTTTAAAATAGCAAATTGACTCAAATGAATCCTTTTTTTATTTTTTTATTTTTTTTATTTTTAGGACTTTTCTTATTGAGAGGAGCGATAGCATACTAAACTCACACACACTACACGGATGTTAGGACTCGAACTCAGGACATTACCTGAGGAAATAAATACTTTATACCACTACACTAATAGGTCATTTGCAAATGAATCCTTTATTATTTACATTAATTAAAAGCATCTTTTAGTATTTTAAATGTTTCATAATTTTATACCGTTTGCTATATATAAATAGCTCAAATTAGCCAGTACAATCTATTTGCATTAGCCAAAAATATCTTCTAATATTTTGAATGTTTCACATTTTTTTGCCGTTTGGCTTTACATATGTAGATAGATTAGTAAGCCATACAAATCCAATACAAGTGTGCGACATGCAAATAGCGTTTTTCAAGAGGTAACTGTAAGGTAAAGGCCTGCCACACATGGGTGTGCCCGCCCTTGCTCTACAGTTTCCCTAGAGATCCGTGCATTTTAATCCTACATCATTATCATCCAACTCTCCACTCTTTACTCCCTAAAAACCTCTCACAGAGTCACGTTTCTCTTTTGACTTCAATTATCCATAAATCCACTGTTCAATTGACAGAGGAGTACCAGCATCCATTAATGGCGGCCTTAGGGAGCTTCCTGAAGAAAAGATCCAGTTTGCTCTGCAATGAAGCCGTGAGAAAGAGACTCTTCTCAACCCAAGTGAGCCAACCCATCAATGGTTCTCCATCTTTTGCGATTTAAATATATACTCCATCTATGGGTTGTCAAGTCAATGTCATTTTTATTGATGTTGTAAAATAATTTGAGTATATTGCCATTTGGATACGAAACTACTTTTGTTGTAGCTAGATAAATGCAAATATTATAAATTAATTTGGTTGTAGCCATTTGAGAATCACGCTAAATATTTTTACTTGTGAATTTAAATGTGTCTTGAATTTTAGCCTCCAAAAATGTGATTATATGAACAATCAGCAATCTAACCCAAACAAGCACAATTATGTGTTTCCAAACGAGAAATCGACCCAGACGAGTTTCCAAACCAATCTCACGATCTGCTAATCACTCCAGAAAAAATATCTCAAAATGTACACGGACGCAAAATGGTCTCCTTCTATTAATCCTGTGGAATATGCCCAAAATTTCTCTACGCATATCAACCAACTGACACAATCTGCTAGGGTAAGTATGATGTTTTTTTTTCAAATCAATTGGGAAAGCTTTGTCCATGTCCACCGCATTGCTATTAGGATGTCTCCCTTTACAACCTTCTTTCTTTCTTTGTACTCTTTTTGTTTGTTTGATCTAATGAAATTTTCTCCCTTTAAAACCCTCTATTACTGTTTATACGCTCTCATTACATATTTAGGTATAAATATGCTAATTAATGTAATGAACGGAAGAGAATGGATGAGACAAAAGGTAACGACTATATGTCCAACAAAAGGAATATATATTCTTTTAGATGAGTTTTATAATATTTTGTTATTTATTTTCTTCTTGATCCACCAATGAGAAGATTGGAAAAAGTACTGATACGATGCATCCTAATACTTTTCTAGCCTTTTTAAAAAGTCTCAACTAGCAACTTAAACAAATCCGGTTGAAAAATTTGGACCAAAGGGATAAAAATGGGAGAAGCATTTTCTTTGTTTGGTTTGACAAATGAGTGGGAGGAATAGTGAAGGTTTGGGTAGGTTTTGAAGCAAATCTACCATTGAATATGGAGGGAGATGAAAGAAAAAGGCTACATGTCGTTTTTTTCTTTTTTTTTTTGACAATAAAATATTTACACATAAATTTGCACAACGGAGATATACACTCACAACAAAATTACGTCATTATATTAAGATTAGTCATAACTAAATTTCAAATTCATCACAAATATTCATCCTCACATCCATACTAGTCGAACATGAAATATCAACCATATGAAGACTATTATAACTAAATCAAATATTAATTCATTAACAAATTCTATAACTTTGAAAATAAAGATATAGGGTTTTGTTTTGTGTGGAAAGTTATTTTCACAACTAAGGACATAATTTCAATCCCCTGTCCTTTGGTCTACTTTCGACAAAACTAAAAGTATAATTTCAATATACTTAAAAATAATAATAATAATAAATAAAACCTTTCTAGCCACGCAGAACTTGAGTTAAGAAGAGGTCATTGATCTTCCTCCCATCCTTTCTACTTTGACGCTAGGAATGGTAACGGGTCGAGTAGGGGTCGGGTATGACAATACATCCCCATCCCCGCCCCCCTCCCCAAACCCATCCTCGTTTATTAGGTCTCGGGGAATCCCCGTCCCCGTCCCCGTCGGGAGACTATCCCCCATACCCGCCCCAAATTCCCGATTTTTTTTGCATAAAAAGATATTTATCATACATTTTAACATTTAAGTTTCATATTACATTATCATTCAACACATCCAAATTAACTATAAAGTTCAACTCAACTATTCAAAATCACATAAATATGAAATTCCATAGAAAATTAGGAAGAATTAGGAGAGAGAAGTTAACTTAGGGTTAAACATAAATATTATAATTATATATTTATTTATTTAAATATAAACATATATATTTTCGGGTCGGGTTCGGGGATGGGGACGCCAATACCATCCCCTCCCCATACTAGTCGAGAATTTTTCAAGTTCGGAGATCCCCGTACCTGATACCCATTTAGCCCCTAAATCTCCCCCCGTTAAGGTCTGGGACCCGACGGGACCCGCCCCTACGGAAATTTTTGCCATCCCTATTTGACGCACATATCCCCCTCCCCTATCCTACTTTTCCCTCTCTTATCCCCTCATCTCCTTCCCACCCACCTCCCCTCCCCTCCCTTCTTACCCGTCCATCCCCTCACCTTCCCTCTCCTTTATCTTTTTTTTTTGTTTTTGTTTTTTGTTTGTAGATCTATAGGGTTCATGCTTTTGATTTGCTTGGGGACGACGTGGTTGCCTTTGTTGGTTTTGTTGGGTCGTTTTGCAGATCTCGGGTTCCAGCTCTTGATTTCCTTCGTGTGTTTTAGTTTTAGTTTGTAATAAGTGCATCAACTATTTTTGAGTTTGTTGCATGTTCGTAGTCTCTACTTATAACTTTTTACTTGTGATAGTTTAAAGATTGCAGTGCGTCGTGGTCTATGTCTGACTTGTACAAGTTTGCGATTTATGGCTATGTGTGGAGGTATACTTGTGCACCTGATGTTGCTAGTGAAGTCCTCCATATTTGGATTAACCCTTTATAATTATTGCCTTTCCGTATTAGTAATAACCTTGTGTAGTTATCTGTATTCGTATTGACATTTGTAACTTACGACTTTTATAACTAAATTATAAATGCAATTTATATAAATATGACAATATGTTTATTTGAGGATGGTTTGAGTGAGTCAATATTAAAACACTAAGTTACCTGAGATCATTACACTAACTCACCGGCCGGATTGACTCAAATAACATTGTTTAATGAATTAGATAATTAACCAATAACAACATTGATTTTTGCCCTGTATGGAATTGTCGCATGCTTTTTGCGTCTTTTGTTTTAGGATTTTGCTTTCTCTCTCATCTTTGCGTCCTTAACGTGAGGAACTAACACATACTGATCCTTGGATTAGCTACACATAACATAATTAATTCATAACATACGCAATGCACGATGCATAAGATCAGTACACTTGGCAACTCCTACAAGGTTTCCAACACAATTTATTACCTCATGCTTATAGAGAGACAAATCAATCCGACACTTTGACTAAGAAATTACATGCTACTTTGGATACTTGTATCTGGTTTTTAGGAATTTTTCATCGGATATTTTATATATACTCTATTTTGATGTGTATGATTTAAATGTCCTCTAGGGGAATCTTTTTTTGGGTATACAAAATAATATAGTTTTAAATAAACTCAATTGGTACTAGTCTAGGGGAGTGGCAAATTCTAAGTACAAATCTTATATCTCATTTGGTTTGAATCTAAGTCTATGATTACTAATACATACAGACATGAAAAATTATGTACGCTTCATATTAAAATATTCGTAATTTAATACTAAAAAATTAGGAATTATGAGAGAATAGTTGATCTCATAATCGTTCAATATCTCCCCAATCAACGAATTTATGATGCACCATTTAAATATAATAACTTATTATTATACATACATGTACATCTCATCATATAACATTGTTAATTCCATGACGATGTATGTATTATAAGAGGTACTATACATGTATATTAAATTTTTGATTTTTTATATTAGCGATAATGAAGGAAAAATGTGATTCGCTCTCCCAGGTCAACATGCAAGTTCTTCGTCCAATGAGCGTAAAAAGAAAAGAAAAAAAAAAAAAAACTACTCTTTCCATGTGGAGTGTGACTACTGACAAAGTTTGATTACGTAAAAGTTACGCAGTTTACGTTATTATAATATATAGTTAATCGACAAATAATCCCCTATGGTCGATTTGCACAATAATTCCGTACATCTGGCAACTCCTACTTTGGATACTTTGTATTTGGTTTAGGAATTTTTCATCGGATATTTTACACATATGGAATTTGATGTGTATGGTTTAAAGATTCTTATGGGATATTTTACACTTCGGCTGCTTTCTTCATTCAAACAACGAAACCAACCTACAGCAACTTTGAAAGGGTAGTGGTTGGGATGGGTTAGGCAGAGTTAAAACTGGGATGTGGATGGAGGCGTGTGCGGGCAGGAATTTTGAATTTTAAGGACATTTAAGTATATTTAAATGAGTTTTTATGTATTATTGAGATTATATATATGATATAAATATCGATAATTACGAAAATTACAAAAGAAAGTTGGTGAATAAAATGAGAAAAAGTAGTTGGTAAGTAACCTTAAACATGTTTCGTTTTTTATTTTTATTTTTTTAATGAGCAAAAATTTAGGGGGAGATTGGTTACTCTCACCACCAGCATCATCAGGGTATATCCACAACTTCGACCCAGAAGGACTTAAGCGTGGTATCCACCTGTCATCTACCACCAATATGAATTTATGTAGGAAATTACAAATCGCGCACCAATGAGGACTGCTGACAGCGGGACTCGAATATTGATTGAGCTACACACAGTGCAGGGACCTTACCAACTGAACCAACCCTCATTGGTATGTTTCCTTGCTCTTAGATGTGCCTGTGTAATTTCTTTTTTTCTTTTTTTTCCTTCTTTAAATACAAAATACACACACCACACAAAATAGCATCTTAAGGCAAACAAAATAACATAATGCACTTGCTTGAGCAGTTGGGTTACCTTTGCACTTCCATCATCGGAGAGCCATATCTTTTTTGGCTTCTCAAATCTCCCGAGGCCAAAGGGTGCACACACCAGCAGCTGCATAAATATACATGTGGCTTTGGCTTTTCTTCCATTGAAATGGAAAACAGCAACGTATGGAATTTGAATTTGACCACTCGTCCCATCATCAGTTACATGGGGCAATGGCTACATGCAATAATGCAATTGATGGCTTTCTGTTCCTGTGGCCAAATTGGATGAGTATAAAAGATACATTTTGCTTCTTATTCTTTTGCTGTCTTCCATACAAAGTAAAAGGTGGGTTATCAATAAGACCTGAATTATAATAAGTACCAAATCAAACTTTATTAATAAATTTTGCATATTTTATGGGTAATTTTGTGTTTTCTCTTTATTATCATTGACGTGATGACAATATAGATCAAAGTTCAGACACCAGTAAAGTAATTCTCGATGGACAATCTTTGTGTTATATTGCATCATTCATTTAACTATGGTCCATTGCAAATTGACAAGTTAATTATATACTAATTTTGATTCAAGTTATTGGACGTTTCCTACAAGAGAATCAAGTTTGGCTCAAAGATCGAACCAAGTTGAAACTTATGAGCTTATATTTATAATGAGCCTCATGATACTCACGCAAACTCGTTTACATCAAAGAATCTTCAAAGATCCATTAAAAATGTGTAAATAAAGTCTAATTAAAGACTTTAGGGGCTTTCCCAATGTGGTTTAGCTTAATAGAAAAGAATATTAACTTGCAGATCAGTTATCTATGTTCGAATCCTTACGACACCTTAGTAATGTGTATGTGTGAGAAATCGTCATTCTATTTATAATTTAGACTATCGTTTGTATAAAAAATAAATAATAAAAAAAGGCTTCATGGGTGTTTTTTGGTAAAATAAAAGACTTTAGGGACTTACACTAATTAATTCTAATAAAGTTAAAATCAATCTCAACATTTGACCTACCCTTTAGCCTTTACTCTTTACCCTTTAAGCTCAATTAAAACCATAGTACTAATCATCGACATAGGAAACATCTAAATGACGATTTAGAAGAAGGGGCCCACCAAAGCAACTTACCACCACCCCTCACCACAATGAGAGATAATTCCCAATCCCAACAGCTGCTAATGTGGTCCCATTTACATATATTTGTCTACTCATGATTAAGAAAAGATGCTTCATTCAACTCCTCACATCATAAAACATATTATAATAATTAAGAAGGTTAAAGTCTTGTTGTAATTTTTCATTGATAAAGCTCAGTCAAATATTTGTTACCTAACCTTGCCAGGATACTTTTTGAAAGGCTATTTAATTACAAGACTATTATTACACGGTACTTTCAAAATCTTACATGCGAAACACATGCAACATTTTAAAGGAGAAAACAAATTGAGTTAGCTTAAGTGATACATTGCAGTAAAATTTTAATTGATTGAGGAAATTGACTCAAATTAATTAGTACAATCTAACATACCAAATAAATTTTTAATGTTTGCATTAATTAAAAATATCTTCTGATATTTTCAACGTTTCATGCCGATTGTTATATATATATATACAGTTCTGATCTCTTGGACTACAGGGGTCCAAGAGATTTGTAGTCACTCACCGTTGGATGTAAATTCAACGGTTCACTCACTCTTGCACTCCTTTTAAAAAAAAATTTTAAACCATTGGATTAATATCCAACGATGGGTGACCACAATCTCTTGGACTCCTGTGGTCCAAGAGATCGGGACTGTATATATATATATATATATATATATTTGAATGTTTCATGCGGTTGTTTATATATATATACATTCCTGATCTCTTGGATTACTGGGGTCCAAGAGATTTGTGGTCACTCATCATTGGATGTAAATTCAACGGTTCACTTATTATTGCACTCCTTTTAAGAAACTTTTTTGAACCATTGGATTAATATCCAACGGTGGGTGACCACAATATCTTGGACTCTTATGGTCCAAGAGATCGAGACTCTATATATATATATATAGATTAGCGAACCATACAAATGCAATACAAGTGTGCTACATGCATACAAATGCAATACAAGTGTGCTACATGCAAATAGCGTTTCTCAAGAGGTAACTGTAAGGTAAAGGCCCACCATACATGTGTGCGCCAGCCCCTGCTCTACACTTTCCCTATAGATCCGTGCATTACAATCCTATATCATCATCATCCAAGTCTCCACTCTACCTTACCAAAATCCTTATAAAAACAGTCTCTCACTCTTACTACCAGTCTCACAGAGTCACAATTTCTCTTTTGACTTCAATTATCCAAAATCCACTGTTCAGTTGACAGAGGAGTACCAGCTTCGAATAGCATCCATTAATGGCGGCCTTGAGGAGCTTTCTGAAGAAAAGATCCACTTTGCTCTGCAATGAAGCCGTGAGAAAGAGACTCTTCTCAACCCAAGTGAGCCAACCCATCATTGATTCTCCATCTTTTGCTCAGAGGGTCAGAAACCTTCCTAAGGATCTTCCTGGAACCCACGTCAAAACAGAAGTCTCCCAAGTAATTATTAATCCTCTCTCTCTCTCTCACTGAAGAATTTTCATTTTGTTGGTTTGAATGTGAGCTTCTTTTCTTCTATGATGCATGCTAGTTTTTTTATGTTCTCTTTTCTTCCTATAAATTCATAGACTATAGTTTCACATGTTAAAATTTTTCTTATATTTTCTATGTTTTAGATAACCCTTTTGAGATCTCTGCATCTTTTTTCTTTTTTCTTTTTATTTTTTCTGGGGAACTTGTGTTTGCAGTTCAAGTTGTAGACAGTCTTCTGCCACTCACTCTGTGTGGGTCACGTGGTAGTGGAACTGTCCACTACTTGTGTCGTTTTGGCAAAAAATAAAAAAGAAGACGCGTCGTTATAGTTTCAATTCGTCATGGTTATATGGGGTTTTATTTATTTATTGCCAAATTAAATATAATCAAATATAAGTTGTGTTTTTTTTTTTTTATAGATCCGTGTGCATGTTTAAATTGTACCACATGCTGAATTTATAAACTTATCAGGATTTTTTGTGTGGCAATTTATAAATCTATCAAAACATACACATGTCCCCTGTCTCTGGTTGGTTTATTATTACTGATCCCATATGAAATTCATTGTATTGATCTTAATCATGAACTATCAAGGAGATTTGACTAGATATTTATCTGTTTAACTGATTACTGAATTGGGTTTTGATTTAATTAATTGGGCTTCAATATATAGAAAATCCATTAATTTAGGCAATAATCAGTGAAGAAAAGGAAATCACAGAAGAGGTGATTTATGGTGTTACATATCAAATATTATATCAGGTATATATATATATATATATATATATATATGCCTTTTCAATGATAAAATCTGTTTGCCATATTTCAGCTCATTGGTAGAACTCCCATTGTCTATCTCAACAAAGTCACTGAAGGATGTGGAGCTTATATAGCTGTCAAGCAAGAGATGTTTCAACCCACCTCTAGCATCAAAGACAGGTACATTTGTTGCTTCACCGCTATTTTAGAATTCGTAAATTCGCAAGCTGTTTTAGTTTACAAACGCTGTTTTGTTTTAGTTTACGTCAACCGTTTGATATGGATCAAATGAAAAGTTGGTTGTTTAATTTCGGTACAGACCAGCACTTTCAATGATCAACGATGCAGAAAAGAAAGGCTTGATAACTCCTGGCAAGGTTAGCTGAAGAGTTCTGTTTTATGCTCTTTTTTTTTTGGCAGTTAATCAGATAGGATTGTTTTTAAACTCTGCACTACAGCTTCAGATTTCCCTAATTAATAATATTGTGTAAATGCATCAGACAGTACTGGTGGAGCCAACATCAGGAAATATGGGAATCAGCATGGCTTTTATGGCAGCCATGAGAGGGTATAAAATGGTTCTCACTATGCCGTCTTACACAAGCTTGGAGAGAAGGGTGTGTATGAGAGCCTTTGGAGCTGAATTAATTCTCACTGATCCAGCCAGGGGGATGGGAGGAACTGTTAAGAAGGCTTATGATCTTCTGGAATCCACACCAAATGCTCATATGCTCCAACAGTTCTCAAATCCTGCCAATACTCGGGTACCGAATATGATCCATATTTTCTAGTCTTGGATTCAAGCTGTATTGAATTTGCTCACACTTAACTTGATCAAATATCACACCAGTTTTATCACACCAGATAATCGTTATGCTATATATGCGGTGGATATATGACTGACCTCAAAATGGTTTTAAAAAAACAGGTGCATTTCGAAACTACAGGCCCTGAGATATGGGAGGATACCGATGGGCAAGTTGACATCTTCATAATGGGAATTGGTAGCGGAGGCACAGTCTCTGGGGTTGGGCAGTATCTCAAATCCAAAAATCCCAATGTTCAGGTGATAATATTTAAGTTATCTCACCAGTATATTCATGCATTTTGTGATGTGTTTTTATTTCCTTGGCTAATGTTGATTCTCTTGCTATCATGGTAGATATATGGAGTGGAGCCTGCTGAAAGTAATGTGCTAAACGGTGGCAAACCAGGTAGAATATTGCTTAACATCTGGTTCTCAGTGGTTTTTCTTGTGTCAAATTCTTTCTTTTCTAAATGCGTTGTTTAGTTGCTACTGTGGCAGGAATTTTTCATAACAGTTTGGAACCTTACTGTTACTTAGAGTTAGTATGGTGGTTCCGAAGTATTTTTGTCCATCATTGTATTTTTGGAAGTTTATATATCCTCTGCAAGATTCATTGTCCTGTTAGCTTACAAAGTTGTCCATGGTAATAGGTCCTCATTTGATCACTGGCAACGGGGTTGGATTCAAACCAGATATTTTGGACTTGGATGTGATGGATAGAGTTATTGAGGTAATTACCAAATATGATGAATTTTTGTTATGAAGAACAGAACTTGCTGAAAAAAGATGGAAAATTATAGTGTTTATTTTCGGAGTTGTGGTTTTTATTGATCTTGATTTTTTATGTTCAACACTCATTTTACAGGTTAAAAGTGATGATGCAGTAAAAATGGCAAGACGATTGGCATTGGAAGAGGGACTTATGGTAATTAATTATTCGATTACCAAAACCACAGATTTCACCACTCATTATTTTGAGCATCAGTTCGACTTTTAAGCACCCAAAACTTCGTGGTCCACCTTGGCACTTGGTAACAACATACTGAAACATATTTTTCACTCCTGGTTCATGTAGGTAGGAATATCATCCGGAGCCAACACGGTGGCAGCAATTGAGCTTGCTAAAAAGCCAGAAAACAAAGGCAAACTTATTGTGGTAAGAGCCAGTTATCCTTCAGTTTTCTCTGCATATAGGATCAAGTTTTTAATTGTTTGTTCAATCTGTACACGTTTTGAGTTTTTGGCATGTGTTGTGAACTGTGAAACATCTTGGCTCTTCATAATTCTTTTGCTTGTTTGTTGGATTTTTAGACCGTTCACCCAAGTTTCGGGGAGCGATACTTGTCATCTGTCCTGTTTGAAGAGCTGAGGAAGGAAGCTGAAAACATGCAACCGGTCTCAGTCGACTAAGGCCTTAGAAGTACTCCAAGGCTCTCCATGTGTGAATTATGAAACCAGTTGTATCAATGTACTCAGTTGATGTCGATTGCAGCAGACATAAGCTCATATTCGTCAGAGATTATAATTTGTGCTTAGAACATTGTCTGCAATAAGGCATTTGTGTTGTAGAAGGCTTGTGATTGAGGCATTTTACCCTTTTTGAGTGTCTTACTTAAGTTATGTTCGTGTAACTCATCTTGATTGTGCAAAGCATATATGCACACAGAATCACAGATATTACATAAACCCACAATCCTTCCCAGATAGCCTTGCCCTACAAATTCTCTACTTGGGTAATTGTTCAGGGAATTTACGTACGATGACGACGGTGCCTTAGTGCTATGTTTGGTAGGAGGGAAAAAGGGGGAAGGAAAAAGTTGAGGGAAAGAGAGCTTGTCATTTGTGTCTTCATGATTTATACTTATGATCTCTCCCTTTGCCATCCTTCTTCTCCATGGCTCTAAGCCATTACCATAATTTAATCTCCAGCTCTTACCCAACTTTATGCAGTTCACACCATTTATCTTCTATGTCATATGTGGATTGTGGAAGGAACAAATTGAGATTAAGTTCCATTAAAAGCTTCACATTCTTTGTATTAAGATCAGTAAGCAAGATCTGTTTTTTTTTTTTGGATGAATCAGTAAGCATGATCTTTAATCTAACAAATACTTGTTATGATTTTAAATCTAAAATAAAAATTGAAACCAACTTATTCTTTGATCAAGGCAGACTACACTATTGCTTTCACATAACGAATATGTAACGCCTATCACATTTTTACACCACGTTTTGTGTACCATTTTTCTGTTCGACATCAACTTTTCTTTCTTTTATTTTTTTTTAAATTAATTGCATTAATAGATATTAGTTTATATGTTTGTCGTTTTATATGAAGTATTTGTGTTTAGAAATTTTTTTTAAGAGGATAATTTTGAGTTATTTGGAAATTTCATGATAATGACCTCTTGATTTATATAGAAGATAAAATATAAGTATCCTACTAAAATAATACCTTTCGATATTTCATTGTTTATTATTTATTTTTAAATCTAATACGTAACCTTAAATGTCAGCTAGCTATGTGGAAGTGGCAGTGACACTATCTAGGGAAATGATTAATCCCTGAAAGAGAGAGAGGAGAAATAATATAAAATTTGTAATAATCCAACAACATATCAACATCCGACCTTAGCTCAGTTGGTAGAGCGGAGGACTGTAGTTGCAAATAACAGATATCCTTAGGTCGCTGGTTCGAATCCGGCAGGTCGGATATTTTTTTTTTAATCTTTACAAAGTTGGACTTTAGATATTAAATTACGACATCGTTTTGGGATCTGTAACTTTATAAGTTTTTTTTTTTTTTTTTGGGTCAAGTTGTAACTTTATATGTAGGTTCACGTTTGGTATTTATCAAATTTTATAGATCCTGGACAAACAAACAAAAAAACACTATTTTACTCTACTTTGTTTTTATAAAATAAAAAAAATATTAAAAATGACCCACTAGTGTAGTAGTGGTTTGGAGTAATTGTTTTCTCAGGTAATGTCATGGGTTCGAGTCCTATCATCTGTATAGTGTGTGTAAATTTAGTATATTATCGTCCATTCCAATACAAAAAATTCTAAAAAAATTTACTCAACTTTGTTAAATCATCAATGTAAAAGAATCTGTCTATTCGCACCTAACTTGTATCCAATTTGCCTTGGCAAAGATTTTTTACACTTTAAAGCTTTATCTTTACTTTTCTTCAAAACAAAATCTAAAGTAGTCATTGCTAAGTTTCTCAAGTTTCCAATGTGGGATATTTTTACCTTCACATTCTCATATGCCCCCACACTTGTGGCTAATTTCAAGATTAACACGTCGCCAACACATATTGGGTGACGTGGAGCACGTGTGGCCATTAGGCTTTCACACATAGGCTAACCCGCTTTGATACCATAAAGAAAATTGAGGTTCCAGTGTGAGACATTTTTACATTAACATTCTCAAACGCTACAAAAGATAATATCTAAGAACATCTATAATGAGCTTCCTAAACCACCTCCTTAAACAAATTTTGGGGAGAAATTGAAAAAATACAACTCCAACCATGCTCCCTATCTACCTCATAATATAGGGAGATGTCTAGAAGCTCTTAAATATGAGGAGAGAGAAAAGACCCCTAGTGACTACCTATAATTTAATGATGCTTTGTTTTATGCATAGTTTACACTTTTAATTAATATTTTTTTAATATTTTATTTATTTATAGAGATAGACAAATCATATTGAATTAAAAATAATTATAGTATTCATGACTTCCATATGATTAGAGTTCAAATTTTATACAGAGTTCCTAAAATAACTTTTGTGCATTTTTAGCTAAATTTTAACTAAAAAAATAAGAAGCATGATTGTAAGCTCTAACAAAATAAGTTAGAAAATTTTAAATAAAACCCATTTTTTCCCTCCAATTTACAGATTTAGTCACACAATTAATGACTCCCAATATTTTATCTTTAAAGTCTAATAAGTAAAAAAAATATGGCACAATTAATGCTTAATTGTAACATATATTTGGTCTTTAACCCACACACTTCACATAAATTTACTTTTAAACCTTCTCAATGTGATTGTGATCCATCTCCATTAGCTAAGAACTTTTAATGAAGGTTCCTTCTCTTTTTTTCCCTCAGGGCGTTTGCAAATAACTAAACCAAATTGGAAATTGCCATTTGCCATGTTCTATTAGACGCGTGGCATAGCGAAAAAGTTTGTCAGGCTCAGAAATATATCTTAATTTGTCACAACATTTTTTTTTTTTATAGTTGATTATTCTATAAAGAAAAAGTAAGAAATTCGAATCTGTCGTATGACAAAAAGTTAATATAAACAGCCAAAAACATAGGAGCTCATATAGATTTGATTGGCTAGGACTATTTTACTTTTTATTTATTTGATTGGAGATTTGTCTTTTTGATTCGATTGATTGGAGGTGTTTTTGGGTTACCAATTAGGATACCTTTACCCTTTGAATGTAGCTATGTTTTTCTCATATATTAGCCTTTGATGTTTCACAAAATAAAGTCTAAGAAAAAGGTTTCACTTTGGCCCTTAAAATGATTTCATTTAGCAAAACAACTCACTAGTATAGTGATTTGGAGTAAATATTTATCCAGGAAAAGTTCTAGGTTCGAGTCCTAACATCTATGTAGTGTGTGTAAATTTAACATGCTATCGTCCAGGAAAAATCCTAAAAACAAAACAAAAACAAAAAAAGAAAAAAAAAAGATTTCATTTAGAATCATTGTCATGACTCAAATTTTAATTAATATATATCAACCAGATTATGTGACAAATCACAACTAATGAAGAATAAAGTGTACTTGGTATTACTTTTTTTGTTGTTGTTGTTGATGAAGTGTACTTGGTATTATTAATTACCATGACCTATGATAATTTATAAAAATAACTAACATATCACCTATCGCGTAATCCTGTCATCAGATTAGTAAATATGCTTGTGTAATCTTTTTTCTTCTTTTCTCTATGTAACGACAATGCTCACGTTTTCGATACGTTACTTAATTGCACAGAAAATTATGCATATTTTTAACGACAGATGTGAAACATGCATATCTCGAATTTATATATATGTGTCGTATCCGTGGTTGTATGTTAACTTGTAATTTGTTAAAAATAAATATGCATAAGTTACATATAAAATTGATGGGTATTTTCCATCCTTTATAAATGTAAGTTATAACTATAGTGGTAAACACTCTTCTATTAGGAATAAAATCACACAGAAATGAATTCATCATTTTTAAAGAGAAAGTAAGTTAAAAGTCATAAATTTGTGGCACTTCTGCAATTAGGTCCCATTGTAGGGGCAATTTACAACTGGACCTCTCTCCGCAAATATCTAACGGTAGTCAACCGGACCCAACCTCGTTGTTTTAGCACAAAGCCATATAAAGCAGAAGTGCTTCATCACCCAAACTTGAGCAGAAAAAAAAGAGAGAAGGAAAATACTAAAGAATTAAATGCAAAAACAAAAATGAATTTTTTAATAAAAATTTGAAATTGAAAAAAAATTGAAAATCGCTAGGGTTTGACGCAAAAAATTTGTGATTTGCGGAAAACCCAACCAAAGAGAGTGAGTTGAGTCGCCGATTCCCGTCAACTTCGCGTCTCTAGGATCCATCGGTCTGTAGCCCCCACTCCGGAACTCCCGCGTTTTTTTTTGGTTTATTGAGAGAGAAAGTTGCTAAGAGAGTTTTGAGCTTGGGGGTTTTTGAACGTTGGGATCCGAGGGCCCAGATAGGGTTTCAGTTGGAGGTTTTTTGGAGGGATTTGAGTTTTCTTGGGTTTTGAGCTTTTTGGGGGTTTTCTTTTTTCGAATATATGGTTTCTTTTTGGGGGGTGATTTGAGTTTGTTGGATGTGTGTGAATTTGGGTTGAGTTGCATGCAATCTGGTGGCGGAGGTGGAGGCGGGCCCAGCCGGAACCCGGGAGTGGGCCCCGCGGGTCGGGCTGGATCGACATCGTCGGCTGCTTCACCGTCTTCGTCGTCCTCGGCCGTGTCTACGCCACACTTGGGTTTCGATTCTGTGCAGCATCAACATCAACATCAGCAACAGCAGCAGCAGCAGCAGCAATTAGGGTCTAGGCAGGTAAGAATTTGTGTGGCTGAAAATTGAATTTTGTGTGGAAATCAAGTGAAATTGGAATTTAGAGTGTCGCTGCAGATGGGTCAGTGTGAATTTTGTCATTTTTGGTTTGGTTATGATTGCTACATTATGTAGGTTTTCTATTTGGGAGTGTTCTTCCAAATGGGTTGGAGTGAATTTTTGCTATTGATACATCTGTGTGTCGTGGTTTTCTTGTTAACTGTTACTATCGGACATTTGGTAAGTTAGTTGGTTGCTCACTTGATTTCTTGAACAAGAGCTTTTAGGTATTCAAGGAGTCAAACTTGGCAGGTCTTAATGGTAACTGATCTTAGCTTTGCACTTTTATCTGCTTAACTGTAATTTGGCATCTACTTTTGCTCCATTAAATTCAAGATAGCTTAATGACAACAAGCTGGCGTCTGCTTATGGTTTTGTTTTACTGTCTTCCATTCCTTACATATGATGTTAAATTATAGGCGACCATGTCCAACCCTTATTTGTTCTGCTGCACTACTTTTTAAAGTTTTTGATTAGTTTGATTGCTATATGTAACAGAGGAATTATATGGTTTAATTTGTTTGCGTCCGCCTTATTAACTAAATGAAAATAAGCCTGTGTCCTATAACATTTTTCTTACCCAGAGCCCTGGGTTCTTATTGTCATTGTTTTTTACATGGCTTGCTCTAGGGAGGTATAGCTGACACACCTACAAATTGTATGACTTTCAGAAACATGAATCTGATTGTTACAATCATATTGTTCTGGTGCATTGGTAGGATCACATTTGTACTGGAGATCTGCTCAGGTTCTGTGAATTTGTTTTAATTTGAACGATATCAATATCCACAGCATTTTCATACTTTTACCGTCTCAAATCAAAGTTATGCAAATGATATTGGGGGATGTGTATTTTATAGATTTTGTTCATGTCATTAGTGTAAGCAGTTTTTCATATTAAATATTGATGTGACTGAGATTCTTATAAAATTTATCGTCATGCAGTCATTACAACAGCAACAATTTTTAAGAAAACCTGAAGGGAATGAAGCTCTTCTAGCATATCAAGCTGCTGGTCTCCAAGGAGTTCTGGGAGGGAGCAATTTTGTTTCATCTCCTGGCTCCAGTCAAATGCCTCAACAATCTAGGAAGTTCATTGATTTGGCTCAACAACATGGCTCCCAGGATGGACAGAATAGGAGTCAAGGTGTTGACCAGCAAGTGTTAAATCCAGTTCATCAAGCTTATCTTCATTATGCTTTTCAGGCTGCCCAGCAGAAGTCAGGTTTGGCAATGCAATCTCAGCAGCAAGCTAAAATGGGATTGTTGGGGCCTCCATCTGGAAAAGACCAGGACATGCGATTGGGAAATATGAAAATGCAGGAACTCATGTCTATGCAGGCAGCTAATCAGGCACAAGCATCATCGTCTAAGAACTTGACGGAACATTTTACTCGTGGAGAAAAGCAGATGGACCAAGCACAGCCACCCTCTGACCAAAGGAGTGAATCAAAGCCTTCAGCCCAGCAGTCAGGCATAGGTCAATTCATGCCTGGAAATATGTTAAGGCCAATGCTGGCACCACAGGCTCAGCAAAGCACCCAAAACACGCCGAACAACCAGATTGCATTGGCTGCTCAGTTGCAAGCATTTGCGCTTGAGCACAACATTGATCTTTCACAGCCTGGAAATGCCAACTTGATGGCGCAGCTCATTCCATTGTTGCAGTCTAGGATGGCTGCTCAACAAAAGGCAAATGAAAGCAACATGGGTGTACAATCATCACCTGTTCCAGTGTCAAAGCAGCAGGTTACTTCTCCACCAGTTGTGAGTGAGAGTTCTCCGCATGCTAATTCATCAAGCGATGTATCTGGACAGTCTAGCTCTGCAAAAGCAAAGCAGACGGTTGCTCCTAGCCCATTTGGTTCAGGTTCAAATACTAGCATCTTTAACAATAGTAACAGCATTCCTGTGAAGCAGTTTGCTGTTCATGGCAGAGAAAACCAGATGCCTCCTAGGCAGTCGGTTCCTATTGGAAATGGAATGACTTCTATCCACCCCACACAGTCATCTGCAAACACAAGCCAGGGTGTGGATCACTCTTTCCACGGAAAAAGTCCACTGAACAATCCAGAAACATTGCAGATGCAATACCAGAAGCAGTTGAGTCGATCTTCTCCACAGGCTGTAGTTCCTAATGATGGGGGCTCTGGCAACCACGTACAGACACAAGGTGGACCGTCTACTCAGATGCCACAACAACGTCTTGGGTTCACCAAACAGCAGCTTCATGTTCTTAAAGCTCAAATACTAGCATTTAGGCGACTCAAGGTGCATTAGTTCTCTGTTTTTATCCCTTCTATTGTTGCCTTTCATTTATATATTTGGTTTATAGATTTTTATGGAACAGGTAGAGTTGATTATGAACACGTTGCTTACTTCAATTTCCCCTTGCTTGATAGAAAGGTGAAGGCACACTCCCACAAGAACTTCTTCGGGCTATTGCTCCACCACCACTTGATCTGCAGCTACAGCAGCAATTGCTTCCTGGAGGAGGAAACATTCAGGATAAATCTTCTGGGAAAGTTATAGAAGATCACGTGCGGCATATGGAGTCCAATGAAAAAGATTCACAGGCTGTGGCATCAATAAATGCACAGAACGTTCCAAAAGAGGAAGCTTTTACTGGAGATGAGAAAGCAACTGTATCAACAGTTCATGTGCAAGGAACGCCCACTGCGTTGAAGGAACCTACTCCCGTGGTGTCTTCTGGAAAAGAAGAGCAGCATTCCACTTTATCTTCTGTTAAGTTGGACCATGAAGTTGAACGCAGTATTCAAAAAGCTCCTGTTAGAAGTGAGTTTCCAGTTGATAGGGGAAAGTCTGTTGCATCACAGGTTGCTGTATCTGATGCCATGCAAGTTAAGAAGCCTGCACAAGCAAGCACTGTACCCCAGCCAAAAGATGTTAGCTCTGCTAGAAAGTATCACGGACCACTGTTTGATTTCCCCTTTTTCACTAGGAAACATGACTCCTTTGGTTCAGGAGTGATGGTGAACAACAACAATACTAACAGCAATAATAATAATAATCTAACATTGGCATATGATGTCAAAGATCTTCTGTTTGAGGAAGGTGTGGAAGTTCTTAACAAGAAGAGAACAGAAAATATTAAGAAGATTGGTGGTCTATTGGCGGTAAATTTGGAGAGGAAAAGGATTAGGCCTGATCTTGTCTTGCGGTTGCAAATTGAAGAAAAAAAGCTTCGACTTTTAGATTTACAGGCGCGCTTAAGAGATGAAATTGATCAACAACAGCAGGAGATAATGGCAATGCCTGACAGGCCTTATAGGAAGTTTGTTCGGCTTTGTGAGCGTCAGCGGATGGAGCTAGCTAGGCAAGTGCAGGCCTCTCAGAAAGCCATGAGGGAGAAGCAACTGAAATCTATTTTCCAGTGGCGTAAGAAGCTACTTGAAGCTCACTGGGCCATTCGTGATGCACGGACTGCACGCAACAGGGGAGTTGCCAAATATCATGAGAGAATGTTGAGGGAGTTTTCAAAAAGAAAGGATGATGATAGGAGTAAAAGGATGGAAGCATTGAAGAATAATGATGTTGAAAGGTACAGGGAAATTTTGCTAGAACAGCAGACTAGTATTCCAGGGGATGCAGCGGAGAGATATGCGGTTCTATCATCATTTTTGAGTCAGACTGAGGAATATCTTCATAAGCTTGGAAGTAAAATAACAGCTGCCAAGAATCAACAGGAAGTGGAAGAGGCAGCAAATGCTGCTGCAGCTTCTGCACGGGTGCAGGTATGCGTTGCTCTCTCTCTCTTCCCTCCCACTGGCCTCTTAATTTGTCAGTCTTGACTTCTTTATTTTCACATGATTTTTTAATAAATTCCTTTGACTATGTGGGTACAAAGTTTTCATTTTCTTGTTATAAACCATGCTGGATCACTTCCTCTATGTTACTTACCCATGTTGGATCTGTTTGTCTACAACTAGGGTCTCTCTGAGGAAGAAGTTAGGGCGGCAGCAGCTTGTGCTGGAGAGGAAGTACTGATTAGAAATCGATTTATAGAAATGAATGCACCTAGAGATAGTTCATCTGTTAACAAGTAAGTTAATTGTTTGGCTTTGCTTGATGACATAAAATTTGAATGTGCAGTTGGTTTCTTGAGGTGGAGGTTTCTACTACTGCTGGTTTTTGAAAATGTGCCTAGTATCTGCAATAACTATTTCTCATATTTCTTAATTTGATTTCAAATCGCTATCAATTTGTTTCCAAAACATTTTTGAAGGCTTCCTTATGTGTAGTGCATGTACTTAGATATGTATAATCATTTTTATCTCCTATTTGTTTCTCATTTCTCATGGTTGTCTTCAGGTATTATAGTCTTGCACATGCTGTGAATGAAAGGGTCATAAGGCAACCCTCAATGTTACGGACTGGAAACTTAAGAGACTATCAACTTGTAGGTTGCTGTAATTAAGAATTGTTACTATTTGGCTTTTGCTTAATGTCCACTATTACTTCTGTAGCAAGCTAGTCTATTTTTGACTGTCTGTGGTTCTGCAGGTTGGGTTGCAATGGATGCTTTCTCTGTATAACAACAAGTTAAATGGAATATTGGCAGATGAAATGGGTCTTGGGAAAACTGTACAGGTGACTTTCTCTTCTGTTTCTCTCTTTAGACATGAAAAGCCATAAGTTATATGGTGAATAGCTGTGGCGGTTGATATATTAGGATTTGCCATATAATATGTGGGGCAGTGAGTCTCATGTAGTACCTTAGTTCCCTTGGCAGTGTGAATTTAACTGAATTATATATAATTTTCCTCATGCAGGTGATGGCATTGATTGCATATTTAATGGAGTTCAAAGGGAACTATGGGCCGCATCTCATAATTGTTCCAAATGCTGTTTTGGTAAATTGGAAGGTTAGTTTATTTTCTGTTCTACATGAATAAGACATTGCTTACTGTTTGTTAACATGCCTAACTGAGTTCCTTTTGCAGAGTGAGTTGCATACTTGGCTTCCATCTGTGTCATGCATATATTATGTTGGTGGGAAGGATCAACGATCAAAATTATTTTCTCAAGTAAGATGGATTTGCTTATCTACCTAAATGTTTGATTTCTAGGCAAGTGCTAAACTTCCTTTTGATATTTTGCTTCATAGGAGGTTTGTGCCTTGAAGTTTAATGTCCTTGTGACAACTTATGAGTTCATCATGTATGATCGCTCCAAACTTTCAAAAATTGATTGGAAGTATATAATAATTGATGAAGCACAAAGGATGAAAGACAGGGAGTCGGTTCTAGCTCGTGACCTTGACAGGTATCGTTGCCAAAGGCGCTTGCTTTTGACAGGAACACCATTACAGGTTCGTTAAGAGAGATCACAACACTTTTACGCTTTTTTTTTGTTTTTTGTTTTAAGAGAGAAAACAGCACTTATATTATGGTGCAATTTTGATAGGCCTAACTAATTTAACCCTTTTCAGTCTTTGCTGAGTTGTGCAACAACAGTAGCATCATTAAATGTTTTTATCCTAGTTTATGCTTTATAATAGGCATACCTGTACAGGGCATTAAACAGAGGCACGGCATTAATTCTTATTTCCTTTGAAAAATATAGGGCATCAAAAACCAATATACTATGAAGTTTATAAAATAATAATAATAATAATAATAATAATAATAATAATAATAATAATAATAATAATTCATTGTCTTGTGAACATGGAAGTGTTGTTCTTGTTAAAAAGAACCTAGAAGTGTCAGTGTTGAACAAGATTTATGACCTGTTTGATCATTTA
Source organism: Prunus persica (assembly GCF_000346465.2). NCBI lineage: Eukaryota > Viridiplantae > Streptophyta > Magnoliopsida > Rosales > Rosaceae > Prunus > Prunus persica. The sequence goes on from NC_034010.1 coordinate 21,951,036, forward strand.
GTTCCTTTCACACAAATGTGTGTCGTCTTTATTTTATTAATATTTTGTATAATAAAATTGAGTTGAATTTGGTTTAACTTTTCAATTGCAGAATGATTTGAAGGAACTCTGGTCACTATTAAATTTGCTTCTTCCAGAAGTATTTGATAATCGGAAAGCATTTCATGACTGGTTTTCGAAACCCTTTCAAAAGGAAGCTCCTACACCAAATGCAGAAGATGACTGGCTTGAGACTGAAAAGAAAGTTATCATCATCCACCGACTTCATCAAATTTTAGAGCCTTTTATGCTTAGGCGTCGTGTTGAAGACGTGGAAGGTGCACTTCCACCTAAGGTATGCTTTAGTGATTATCATTTGTAATAATTTATTTTCCTGTGATTGATTTCTAACACTGGTGCTTGATTGCAGATCTCCATAGTTTTAAGGTGTAGAATGTCAGCTATTCAAAGTGCTGTATATGACTGGATCAAATCAACAGGCACTATTCGAGTAGATCCTGAAGAAGAGAAGCTCAGGGTTCAAAAGAATCCACTTTATCAGCCCAAAGTGTACAAAACCTTAAATAACAGATGTATGGAACTGCGAAAAACTTGCAATCATCCTTTGCTTAATTATCCATATTTCAATGATTTTTCCAAGGATTTCCTTATAAGATCCTGTGGGAAATTATGGATCCTGGATAGGATCCTTATTAAACTTCAGAGAACAGGGCATCGAGTACTTCTTTTTAGTACCATGACAAAACTCCTTGATATTTTGGAGGAATACTTGCAGTGGCGTCGACTTGTCTACAGAAGAATTGATGGAACAACCAGTTTAGAAGATCGTGAGTCAGCTATAGTGGATTTCAACAGCCCTGATTCGGACTGCTTCATCTTCTTGCTTAGTATTCGTGCAGCTGGTCGGGGTCTTAATCTCCAGTCTGCTGATACGGTTGTCATATATGATCCTGATCCAAACCCTAAAAATGAAGAACAGGCAGTTGCTAGAGCCCACCGCATTGGACAGAAGAGAGAAGTCAAGGTCATTTATATGGAAGCAGTTGTTGACAAAATCTCTAGCCATCAGAAGGAGGATGAACTAAGAAATGGAGGTACTGTTGATTCAGAGGATGACCTTGCTGGTAAGGATCGGTATATCGGATCAATTGAGAGCCTCATAAGAAACAACATTCAACAATACAAGATTGACATGGCTGATGAGGTTATCAATGCTGGGCGTTTTGACCAAAGAACCACACATGAAGAGCGACGTATGACTCTGGAAACCTTACTGCATGATGAAGAGAGGTACCAAGAAACTCTTCATGACGTTCCCTCTTTGCAGGAGGTAAATCGCATGATTGCTAGAAGCGAAGAAGAAGTTGAATTGTTTGATCAAATGGATGAAGAACTGGACTGGATTGAGGAGATGACTAAGTACAACCAGGTTCCCAAATGGCTTCGAACCGGTACAAGAGAAGTAAATGCTGTGATTGCTAGTTTATCAAAAAGACCATCTAAGAACACTTTGTTGGGTGGTAATATTGGCTTGGAGACCAGTGAAATGGGTTCTGATTCATCTCCAAAAACTGAAAGAAAGAGGGGGCGGCCCAAGGGGAAAAAGCATCCCAGCTATAAGGAGTTAGATGATGACAATGGTGAATACTCAGAAGCAAGTTCTGATGAGAGAAATGAATATTCTTTGCATGAAGAAGAGGGAGAAGTTGGAGAATTAGAGGATGATGAATATAGTGGTGCTGTTGAGGCAACACCAATTATTAAGGAACAAGTGGAAGAAGATGGCCCTGAATATGATGTTGGCTACGATTATCCCCAGGCTTCAGAAAGAGTTAGAAATAACCACATGCTAGAAGAAGCTGGTTCCTCAGGATCATCCTCAGACAGTCGGAGGTTGATGCAGACAGTGTCTCCTGTTTCTTCCCAGAAATTTGGTTCCCTGTCTGCCATAGATGGTAGGCCAGGATCTGTTTCAAAGAGGCTGGTATGTGTCTTGTCTTTCTGAATTGATGCTTTCTAACTGGTTTGGTTTGCCTTTGCTATCTATTCAATTTAGTCTCTTGGTGTTTTTCCAGCCTGATGATGTAGAGGAAGGTGAGATTGTCGTATCTGGGGATTCTCATATGGACCACCAACAATCTGGAAGTTGGAATCATGACCGCGATGAAGGTGAAGACGAACAGGTTTTGCAACCTAAGATCAAGAGGAAGCGTAGTCTTAGGGTTCGCCCTCGTCATACCATGGAAAGGCCAGAGGAGAAATCTGGTAGTGAGACGCCATCTCTCCAACGTGGAGATTCATCTCTGTTGCCCTTCCAAGCAGACCATAAATCTCAAACACAGTCAAGGGCTGATTCTGAAATCAAAATGTATGGAGATCCCCATGCTTTAAAACATGACCAAAGTGATTCATCCTCAAAAACTAGGCGAAGTTTGCCTGCAAGGAGAGTTGGTAACGCGTCAAAGTTGCATGCTTCACCTAAATCTGGCAGATCAAATAGCGTGCCTGATCCTGCAGAAGATGCTGCTGAACACCACAGAGAAAATTGGGATGGAAAAATCGGGAGTACGAGTGGAACTCCAGTTTATGGCACAAAAATGCCTGACATCATCCAGAGAAGGGTATGTACAATTGAATTGTCCTATTACTGCTTTGTTCTGGGTTTTGAGGTGCTAAATGCTGCCCTTATCTGCTGTTATATATGTCATAAGGCGTCTGCTTCCTGTTTTATTCAAGATTTGTGGAAACATCACCTTTTAATTTATATTGCTAGACGTGTTGTGACATGTAAATGTAATTGTGTTGACCTTTATTCTTTGCATTCCTAATTTTTTTTCTCCGGGTGTGGCATTCTTTAGCATTTCTTTTGTGAACTCTAACTAATGTTTCTATTCGTGCAGTGCAAGAATGTAATTAGCAAGCTCCAAAGGAGAATAGATAAGGAAGGTCCTCAAATAGTACCTTTACTAACAGATTTGTGGAAGCGCATTGAAAATGCTGGTTACGCAAGTGGATCTGGAAATAATATCTTGGATTTACGAAAGATTGATCAGCGGATAGAGAGGTTGGAGTATAATGGAGTGATGGAGCTTGTGTTTGACGTGCAGTCTATGTTGAAAAGTGCAATGCAATTTTATGGTTTTTCCCATGAGGTAAGTCGCTCAAGCTTTATGTTCTGCCTTTCTCATTGACTCTGCCATACTAGTTCATTATATTTTCATGTTGCTGTGGTTGATTTTGAAGTCATTCTTAAAGCGGTGTTGCAGAAGCATGACTAAGTTAAATACTGTCTTAGTTACTCTTATTACTAACTGTTATGTGTTTTCTTAAGAAAAAGCAATTAGTGAATACACCTTTCTCTCGTCTCTGTATGCTAAAACACATCTTTTTTGCACTAAACCCAGAAAACTGAATTTGGTTAAACATGGCTATAGAAAAGTAGCCTAGTTCTTTTCCAAAGCGTATAAAGTTTGAGGGACACAAGTGCCAGTAAATTCTGATAATTTACGAGTGCCTTTATTTTTAACTGTATTTGCTAATGGTTAATATTTCCTTGCTTTGCTGTTAGTAGATGCACTTGTGTATTTAGGGTGTGCAGTATTTCAATAAAATGAACTGACAGCCTCTGGTTTAACTATAATGTACAGGTAAGAACTGAAGCCAGGAAAGTACATGATCTTTTCTTTGATATCTTGAAAATAGCATTTGCAGACACTGATTTTCGAGAAGCCAGAAGTGCACTCTCTTTTACTAGCCCAGTTTTGACCACTAATGCTCCATCCCCAAGACCGGTGACTGTTGGCCAAAGCAAGAGACACAAACATATAAATGAGGTGGAGCCTGACCCGGGTCCTCAACAGAAGCCACAACAACGTACTCCTATTTTCAGTAGCGAAGACACGAGGATGAGAAGCCATATGCCCCACAAGGAATCAAGACTTGGGAGTGGAAGTGGTAATAGTCGGGAGCACTATCAGCAGGATGATTCTCCACAGCTTGCTCATCCAGGGGATCTGGTTATCTGCAAGAAGAAGAGAAAAGACAGGGAAAAGTCCGTGGTAAAGCCTAGGACTGGATCAGCTGGCCCTGTTTCACCCCCAAGTATGGGTCGCAGTATTAAAAGTCCAGGTTCAAATTCGGTTCCAAAGGAGAGATTGACTCAACAAACCTCGCAAGGGTGGACCAACCAGCCTGCTCAGCCTTCGAATAAGGCTGCAGGGTCAGTTGGTTGGGCAAATCCCGTAAAGAGGTTACGGACAGACTCTGGAAAGAGAAGGCCAAGCCATTTATGACTTTGCTAAAGGATTGATTAATGATGTACTGGAAGAAGTTGTCACTTCCCTTTTGTTCATAATTTTAGTGGCATAAGGGCACAAATAGCCATACTGTTCATACAGTGTAGGTCTTCGTTTACAAACATCTTTTTCTATGAAAAGTCAGTAGCTTATATCCGTGCCTCGCAGGTCGTACCCCTCCCTCTGCTAGAGAAGACCTAATACATTCCCTTCATACTTACTGATCTTGAAGATTAAGTGCTACAAATCTCAATTCAATCTGTCACCTGCTTGGCTGTTACTGTAGTTCTCATTCCAATCATCCGATTTGATTGGTTTCTGTCAGTGTAGCAGCCAAGAAAAATCCATTTAATTACAAACTTTCTTCCTCCCAAACAAAATGTTATTTTATGCTGAAAGTAGCAAAACAATGCTATTTCCGGCCAATACTGTAATGACATGTGAAAGAGTGAGTTCTCATTCCAATTCACCCGATTTGATTGGTTTCAGTGTAGCAGCCAAGCAAGAAAATTCCATTTAATTACTAACTTTCTTATTGGTTTCTGTCAGTGTAGCAGCCAAGAAAATTCCATTTAATTACCAACTTTCTTCTTCCCAAACAAAACGTTATTTTATCCCAGGCAGAATTCACTTTACCAAACTCCACCATTCTGCCAAATTAACTATGGATGGGTTTCACCACTCTCCAAGCTGTAACAAACAAGAGACTGAAGCATGAAAACCAACAGTACATTTATTTACAGGGGTGCAAAGGAAAGTAATACAAGCTGGGGAATTTCTTTCCCTTCCCAATATCCAGTCTTCTTTGGAGTTGGGGATGAATTAAGAAAAGGCTACAACATCATGTACACATACAAACATTTTAAAAGAAAGACCAGAAATCCCTACGGATCTGCTTGACCTGCCACTTGATCATCACAAGAATCAGATTCATCTTCACTTAGCTCCTCATCACTTGATTTGTCTTCTGGGACAGCTCCTATATCTTCAGGCTTAGCATACTTCTGACAGAATTCTGTATGAACAATAGTATAATCATGTCAAAAGTTATGGGGAATGCAAAGCAAGAGCTGTATTTATCAACAGGACCCAATCTATCAATGACTGATAGTTACACAATGTCATGTGTAAGTACCGGTCATTCATAGGTTCAAGCTAAACCCAATCAAAAAGTATCGTCACCGCCACCCCCCCTCCCCCAACACCTGTCTATGTTTAAATTAAGAATTTGATTTGAGTTGAACTTGGCACTGCAAGTCAAACAAACTTCTACCAAATTAGTGTTAGATTTAGCTTGCCCGGATCCAATCCAGTTTAGAATTCAATTAATTTGCTATTAAAGGTGACAATTCGACATCAAATTCTACCAGATCCACCTTCCAGCGGTCAAATAAAACACGAAAATTTCGTCTTGCTTGTCAAAGAATAATCAATCAAGAATCCAACAAAGTCATGTTTAGACGTGCATTTGAATATTCTCGGAAACAATGGACATCAGATATTTTTTTGGGGTCGAAAGAAGAAAAAAAGGCTAATTCCCCATACACATCATAACACATAGCCAAGATCAGCAAAATATCCACTAGATCTAAAATTACCACTACTTGACCATCATTAATCCCATTCCACTTAGAAAAACTACTATACTATCAAAACCAGAAATGTTGTTACCACTAGCGCCCCCTTCGCTCACATCAATTGCAACATCTCCAGTGTCAACTTACAAAACAAATGAATCCTTAAAGAAGATTGTTTGGATGGAGCGTTGTTCCTAGTTTTCAATCAAAGGTAGTGTTGGAGAGAATCATTTTTCTCACTCATTGAAACAAACAATTTTGGCGGCTTCAACTGTTTCTAGTGTTGAAGATTTGTTTTTAAACAACATCACAGTACAGATGAAGGTTAACCGCCATGCAGCATGGATACTTAAGAAGTGTATTGAATGCTTCCTCAGTTATGATTAAAATCCAACCTTAAGTACAATGATAATTACAAAATCAAAAGGCACTAAACAAGGCACTCAGATTGTCTGATATGTTGATAGGTTCAGATGTCAGTAAAAGCTCACATCTCATCCATGAGACAAAACTCTACGTATACATGTATAATTTGATTCCATGTTTGGTAATGCACATGCATGACTTATTAATGGAGAAATTTATGATTACTTCTCAAACATAACACAATGCAAGGTTCTCAACTCAACACAATTTAAGCTGACATCTACATGAGTAAGACAAGCAGTGTTATGTCAACACTCAGAGTTATACTCCACAAACACAAGGTTTAACACTATTGGAAAGGTCATATATGAAGAATCCATATGTTCCTGTCAGCACTAATTTTAACATGGATACACTAAAGTCGAAACTTAATTAAGAATATTAGGAAAAATATGCGAGATGAGTAAAAACAGGTGGTACAAGCCAGCAACAAATCTCAAACTAGCACAACACAGATGCATGACAGGGAAACAAGAACCTAGAAAACAATCAATACCTTTAACTCTTTGTTCGTAAGCAGCTCTGTCGCGCATCATCAAAGCGGCAGCCTCTCCATTCAAAGGGTCTGATGGATTGGGATACAGCAGAAGCTGTGGTAGGAATACTTCAAATACGTTCACCAGATCTGGGAACACAGGCTTGTAGATATGAGACCAATAAAGTCAACCATAAAAATGGAAAGAAACTTGGATTTCAGTCTAAAGAGGTGGCTAGTTAAATGTGTTTACCAAACATGGGGCTCCACGTTTGATTGATAACATCTAAACAAACTGAACCTGACCTGAAATTCAATTCCATCATTACAGTTAGAATTGAACACTTCCTATTTTGAGTTGGTTAATGGAGCACGCTGCACATTTTACAATAGCATGAATTCTTGACTGTTATTACTCACATCTCATCAACATTTGGGTGGTAGATCTTATTGACAAAGCCTATTGAGGGAGATTTATAGGGATAAGCATCTGGTAATTCAACTCTTATCCTCCACACCCCTCCCTGATAAGGACCTGCCAGAATCCATGATATGGAGCAAACGGGATTACGGAGTCGAAAAGAAGAGAAAATTTACCGGAGATTCAAGTAGCTATTTCCCAAACCAAATTATCAAATCCAAATAGAGCAATGGCCAAACAACAAACTTGTTTAGCTGTTATCAAACACAGTTATAACAAGAAACAAAGAGCAAATTAATTTCTTTATGATCATCAAGGGGTTAGATTTCTTCCAGATTTGCAATCAAAAGTAGTAACTGGAAAAAAAGTGGATAAAATAGAAGAGAACAAAACTGCAATTCCAAAATATACAGTAAAAGAAAATGATAGAGAAAAGATTTTTTTTTTTTTTTGGCAAAATAATCTACAGCTGATAACATCTACAAATTGCCAACTTAGCTAAATCAATAGAGAATCAAAATTAGCAAAGACCCATAACAGAAGCCAACTTAAAAAGCAAAAAAATATCTTGTAGAAGCACTAAAAATTAGAAAATAAGAGAGGGGTAATGAAAGTTTACTTTCACTGGGTCCATGGAAATCTACATAGAACTCATGCATTCCATCATTGATCATGTCTACCTTATAATCACTCATCATCCTGATAAAGCACAAGGGAAAGAACAGGTAAGATAAGCCACAACAAAAAGAAAAAAATATTCAATATTTTTTGGATGAGACTATTAATCAGAAAATTCACAGTTTCATCAAGTCCATCTCCCTGCGTTTGCTTGGGGAAGACATGGTTTTAGTGGCAAATCTTTCTCCCTTGTTCTTCTATGCTATGAGCCTATGAGTTATGAGGAGAGAAGAGTTTCTAGCAAACTTAAAGAACCAAAAACGGTTCAGACAACAATAAGTGAAACTAGGAGATAATTAAAATGATGGCTGAAATTTCTAGTAGGACCCATTTGAAATTTAATACGCAATTTTTTACATGGCTCACAGTTTCATCAAAGATTCCTCCTTTGTCAGGGATTCTATTCACCCAAACCAAAAAATAAAAAGACACGGCGATGAGAGTAATTCTGAATAGTTCAATAATCATTTTTATAAAGAATTATTTTTTTATATAATTACTTTAAGTGTTTTTAAGTGATTTTATAGTTGATGCTTCTCCCCGCAACTAATTTTAACAGTCTCAAAATTACTCCCAAACGAACCCCTAACCTTACTCCCAACAACACATCCTATCAAATTCCCAAAACATCCTTAATTCTTTATCTTTTCAAAATTTGGAAAGAAAAAAAATATATATATGTATAAATAAGAAAAGGCCAACTATAGATGACCTTTGTGTCATGGCCGGTCTCTAGTGGAAGAGAATCAGAATTACTTATTTTAATCAGAATTATTTTTATTAAATCTTGGTGTGACAATAAAATCACCTTTTGCTTAGAATGTGTATGTGAGGTTAATACTTAGATTAAGTATGAATGGTTAAGATGCATAATTGATCATCACATTTGAATGTTCCTTTTCTTTTTCTTTATTTTTGGCAAAGTTCCTTTTCTATTGATGGGGAATGGGTGAATTTCAAACTCATCGTAAAAGAAAAATATCATTAAGTCAATAGCTAGTTATTTAAATTTGTGATAAGTTTGTCAAATCTTTAAATTATGTTTTTATTTTCTTTCATTAACATAAAACGATGTAAATTCTTATTGCATATTCTACATTAACAATTTAACAATATAACATGCCAAACCATTTGAAACTGAGTAATTCTTCCATTACCCTAGCTACAAAATATAGCACCCACCCATTCTCTTGGATTGGAATTTGGATATGACCTTATGATCTTGAAGGCAACATGATCATGTGGGGTCAGGTTAAAGCCTGGGGTATAGCTTGGCAAGTGGGTGAAGCACATTCTTAGAACTCACGGGCCTTCTTTACATTAAAAGATGGATTTTGACAGAAAGAACCTAATCAGCATTTCCTCTTGCCAATCAAAGCAAGTTTGCCTTGCTTGCATCACTTGCTAATTTCACAAGGGCAAGTTTTGGTTTATTTATTGGCACATCTCGCATCTAACAGGCTTTAATTTTGTTTTGTTTTTATTTTTATTTTTAAATATTTAAAAGTTTTTTAACAAATTTAATTTTATCACTTGTTCTGCATGTGTGTTCATTTTCAATCTCACAAATCAACCGTCTCTCTACAAACTAACGTATAAATCTGAACTTTGAAAAACAAAGTGAAACAAGTTATTGTCACATGGACCAAACTCAAACACATGTCCCGTGGCCCCAAAACCATGCTCAACAATTGGAAGCTGGCGTATAGAATGATTAATTAAACCCACGAGCTTCTTTGAAGTTGCTTCCAGATTGAAAAGTCCTCATATAGAGACGAATCATTCATATGGAGAATAACTTGAGAAATGTTAACCGAAACTTGTTTAAAAGAGAGTTCCGATATTAGAAAATAAGAAGTTTATCACATGATTTTATATACATGGATAAATACTCTTAATTATTTGAATTACAAACTCTTTAATTCTTTCATTTCAACTAAGAATTTAATTAAGTGCATGTATGCGATTGAAGCGATAGTACAAATATATGCGCACCTAATCATAGTTTAACTCTTTACTTATATTTATAGAATCATGATTATATTTATGTACACGTATCAAGTGTTGATAACGGCGATGATAATATACCTTAGATTAAAGTGGTGAGAAAAATACCATATAGTTGAAAGAAATATTCTCTAAATAAAGAAGAAAAAAAAGTTGTGACGAACTTTGTTATTAGTTAAAGGATACAGCAGATTTGTTTGACCAACTTTCTATATTTTGTTGTGAAAAAAAATAAAACCTGTGTTGTCCACTGAAAGTGTCTAACTTGAGATTCATTGAATGCTTACGTGGATGGATGCTTTATTCTCTCTCTCTTTTTCTTTCTTTTTTTCTCACTTTCTTTGTTTTCAAAAATATAAACAGGAGAGAGCATTCATCAACTAAAAGAAAAAAAATCTAAAGGAGTTGACTACAGAAAGAAAAGACATTGGGTTTTCTTTTGTGTAGTGCACCTATAAGATCTCTAGAAATACTCCTTGATTCTCCTAAACTCAAATCATATCCTCATCTCGATTTCCATGAATCAATCAGATTATTTTCATTTCTTGATTATTAGGATTTGTAATCTTTAAAAATTTCCTAATCCTCGTTTAGCAGCTTAAAAATCAGAGATATTGATCCAACAAGCGCCCAAAATCTAACTCAAACACATACGGGTACAACCTGCAAGCTTGTTCATATACATACATTAATGCATACCATTACCATAATAGACTAAAGCATCTCTTGGCGAGAAATAGAACCATTTTCCCCGTAATCGGTTGTATACAACTATGCGAGTATTTTTATTTTCTTTATCAGTAAAATAAATAAGATTTTAAACTACACAAATCTGTTCCCCCATGTGTGTGAATGTGAGATAATGGACCCGAGATATGGGCTATGTAACCAACGCATAAATTTAAAGCATTGATCAGACTATTTGACAATAAACTAGGGGCAAATATGAATGCAGAAACCAAAACAAAAATGACTGAGGTAAAACTAGTTCCTTTAACCAATTTAAAAAACCATTTCATTTGCAATTACAAGTTCTGTGACGGAGACCACAACCTGACTTCACCGTACCACTGTTCAGGATCTACATCTAACCACTTATCTGTTCACTATATTCATCCAAAGGGTTCTTTTTCAGTAAGCTTTTGCTGTCAAAAACCTAAATGAAATGTGCAAAAAACAAAACGACTCATATTTGAGATGGTAATCAAGAATTGACATGAAACTATATCTCATAAGATGAAATCACGAAAACCAGACTTAGAGAGCATCATTGCTGCTTTCATCGCCACAGCTGCGCTTCCAAGCCCATGTTTGTCACTAAAACCCTTCAAAACCACTTCTGAAAATGACAATCTTTATAACCAATATTTCTATTTCAAAGACACAGATGATTCTGCCCTGGCACATTAAGAGGATTGTCTATCTTGAACACTCTTTCCAAGCGTTCCACAAAATTACCAGGCTTCTCATTCTCCCAAAAACAAAAGTATCTAATTGCAAGCCAGATTTCAGATGGCTATCTGCATTTTGCATGTGGCTTGTGTGGGGATTTTAAAATTGATTTTGATGGCTTGCGTTCTTCATCCCCAAAACCATTAGTTACTGATCCCGACTCTAATCCTTCGTCATCACTATCAATATTGTTCGGAGTAAACCTGTTCTGGTATCCTCTACGGTGCAAGAGAAAGACATTGAAGTAGTAGCTTACCAATTCTCTCCTGCTCTTCTTAGGAAAAGACTTGAATATCTGATCCCAAAAGGTAATCCCAAGAGAAGGAGGATTTGACTTTACTATGTCCTTGAACTTCTTTTCTTCTTCCGCTGTCCAAGAGAGCCCAACTTCGTCGCCCATCTGATTGAATTCCCAATGGTAGAAAGCTGGCCCCAGTTCTCGCTTAACTCTTAACCTTTTCTCAGAAATGTGAAATCGGACACATTCTATAGAACCTGACACTTGGCAGCCGCAAGATTCTTGTCTTCCCTTTCCAATAGGATCCCTCTCAATCAGATATCTGTGCTCTGGTTTTTCCAATGGCCAAAACTTGGACCCCAACCACTTCAATTCACTTTCAGAAGCCTCACCAGTCCATTCTGGTAAATGAGCTTGATAATTTGACCCCAGAGGAATGTGGCTTGGAGGATATCTGTCAAGTACACTGGTGAAATCACTGGTTCCAAGTAACTGATCCTCCATCCCTGCCATGTCAGGACTATAACTGGGCGAGGATGACTCTGAACCGGTTCTTGATTGTGGCATTGTCCCCCCAGAAAGAAGCTTCTTTTCCAACCTTAGCCTCTCTCTAAGATTGTAAGATGAGCTAAAATGGTCATCGTACAAGCTTGGATGCATCCTCTGATTCTTCTACAAGTGGGAACATGATTTAATGTCAAAAAAGCATACATCTGAACATATTTACATCGTTTATCAGTGCGAACAATATCTTAATATAGTAACCATGACATCAGATAGAAATAAAATAAAACATATATTACACAACCTGTGTACAGGTACGTCAATATATTTTTATCTGAAGGTTAAAAACTTGTTTTACAATTTGGAAAATGAAAAGGAGCTACTGACCTGACCCAAAAAATGCTACATAGCTATAGCGTTACAAAAAATTCACTGTTAACTAGCTGATAACAAATAAGCACACCAGTTTTAGCATGACATAGTAGAACACACATCAGGTATTGGCAGCATCTTCACAAAAACAAAAGATACAACTGTTTGTTAAATTGTCTTGCAAGGAGAATAGAGCAATGCGTTCCTGAAAGATTTAAACAGCTAGGGAGATTCAGTTTGAGGGACACCCTTGTATAGTAGTTTACTGATCTGAACAGTCAACTTTTTAGGTCTTCCCTCAAAAATCATATGTGCAAAAAATCACCCAAATAAAAAACCATTGAACCATTTAATTAAATGGTAGTCATTTTAGTGTCTTTTTGGAAAGACCACATTCATCTATTTATTATCACAACCACATGTCTTAATGGACAACAGTTTGTCTAATTTTTTCAAAGAATCATCTATGAACAAAGACTTGAAAAATAGATGGTTCAGATCATTGAAATACAAAGCGAAGTGGGCTCCACAAGGTATCCCTCGAATAAGTTAATTTCAGAGATCCCTCAATAGAAGGGGACTCTTCAAACAACATCTTTAAGTTCTATAAACCCACATTTCTGGAAAAATGAAAGAAAAGTCCCTTTTTATACTCACCAACATACCATAAATCAAACTGATAGCATTCAGTTTGATAAATATGCATGAGATTAATAGAATGATAGCATTCCATATCCAAAAAGAGCAAAAGCTAATAAAGCATATTGGATTCAGTTACAGCAATGAAGGCAATCAAATAAAAGCATGACCAAAATTAAACAGAAAAAGTGTGCACGTGCGCTTGCAGAAAAATACACGTACAGAGCATATCAAAATTTATACACAAGATTAGAAAATTTTCCAATTATCCCAATAATTATAGCACACAAGATATGATGTGAAATACCTGCCAGTTAGACTGTTCAGCACCTGAATCAGCATGCTTCTTCACAAAGATGGCTTCTCGAGCCCACAAAACCTGCATCCAGTTCTCCTCATTCCCAAAGGACTTCCACTTCGACCTTTCTGGTAATGAACCAACTGCAGGATCACAAGGATCCTTCGCAATCATTCTAACCCAATTCAGCATTCCACACAATGATTCTTGCTTCCTTTTCCAAAAAGAAATTGCTTCTTCATCTGTAGAGGGATCCAAAATCGCCGCATCTTCATTGCTAATATCATTGTATTTCTTCCCTCTACGTGATTCCCCCGCCTCACTACCACAGGATGGCCCTCGCTTCCTTTTACGAAAAGAACTCACTTCACCTGGAGAGGGATCCAAAATCATCACAGCTTCATCACAATCATTGTATTTCTTCCCTGTACCAGATTCCCCCACCTCACTTACCTCACCATTGTCACACACTTTCCCGACATCCTCCATGCTGTTCGTCAAATCCAAATTCTTATTCATTAAATTAACTGTACATTTCATGGCACCACCTGACAAAGGCACATCACCATTGCAAAACTTTCCAGCATCCCTCCTCGAATCCAAGTCCAAGAACGCTTCACTAACAACACTTTTCTTGAGCCTATCTGACTCTGCTACCTCACTTCCCACCTCATTACTGTCCTTAAAATTCTTAGGTGACAATTCAACATGCGGGTAGGCCCCATCTTTCACCTTTTGATCGGAAATCTCCGGAAAAACCTTTGTAAGCTTATCCTCCAAGTCCATGAACTGCTCTGTCAAATCGAGGCCACTAATATCCACACTCCATTCCAAGTCCTTATTTTCTATAACCCTCTCGAGTAAATGCAAATACTTGACATAAACCAACTTCACAGCCCAGCCAAGACCCCAACCCAAGCCACACTCTTTAGCCACTGAATCCCATACCCTGATTTTCGAAATGGTATCGAACCCACCCTGCTTTCTCACAACCCAAAACAGCTTAAGCAAATCCACACGCTGCCCATTACCGATCATTGGAGGCAAAGGCCGAAGCAAGCCCTGGGCAGAGATCTCTTTCAGAAAAACCCCGAGTAACTGATCGAACCAGCATCGGAGCTTATCGGGCACGTCTAAAACGCAGCGTTCTGGAGCTTCCGACGGTGGTTCAAGATCGACCGAGAAGCCGTCCGTCTCGTTCTTTTTGGGGGTTTTGGCGCAATCTAAAGCGGACCCATCAGCTACCATCGACCACCCTGCCATGGATTTCGAATTCAAACCCTAAAAGCAATTCGTTGGTGGTTGTTTTTTTTCCAAAAACAAAACAAACCCAAAACCACACACAGAGAGGCAATAGAAAAAGACTTCAAAAATAAAAACAAAACGAATGATTTTGATAATATATATACATGAAAACAGTGACAATTAAGCATCTGGGTCGTTCATGGAATATGGAATTTTGGCGGGAAAATAGATCTATCTAGGGCTTAAAAGGCAAAGTACAGATAGTTTCGGAGTTTGGACCCCCCACGAAAATCTCAAATTGTTTTTTCAGTCCCGCGCTTTCCCTCCCTCTTTTATTGCAGTCATTGATGATTGGGTGTGTGCTTGTGTGTATGTGTGGAAGAAAGAGACGGCATAAAAATTTCCATGTTTTTGAACAGAAGGAAAAACAGAAAGACCCACACAAAAAACCACAATTTAGGCCAACCTAATAATTTAGGTCCTCACAAATGGAGAGAAGGAGTAAAAGAGAAACCATACCAGTACTGCTCTTGTATTTTTTTGTGGGGGTTTTTGCATTTTGATTTTGATGACTGATGACCCTTTGGTGGGTGGTGGTGTCCTCTTTGAGTCTTTGATTCTTGACCTTTGGGCTTTGGCCTCTCTCCCTTTCTCTAGCTCTCTCTTTTTTATCTCTCTCTCTCTCTCTCTCTCTCTCTCTCTCTCTCTTTATATTTCCACCCAAACCCAACTCATTCTTTTTTTTTTTTGGTGAGATGTGAGAGGGGGAGAGAGTTTTTGATGGAAAATAATATGATTTTGAAAAGCTAATAGGGTTTTTGAGAGGAAGGGTCACAGTCCCTTTATTTATAGCTGCCATCATCAACTAACCTTGGTTAATTATTTACTAGGTGGTTGAGTTATAGATGTTATGGGTTGAGGTGATTTTGGTGGAGAAAAGTCTCTTCTTTTTTTTTTTTTTTTTTTTCTTTTTTTGAGAAGGGAAATATTAAATTTGTTCATTAGGAATGTCCTTGGAATAATAACTCTATTTTGAAGATCCATATCAAATGAAAATTTTCTTTTGCATAAGGTGAGTGTTCTACCACTTGAGAACCTAAGAATATATTGAACGATTTTCAAAACAATTATACTTCAAAAAAAAAAAAATTCTTTCTAAGTTCTAAGTTCAAATCTTCCTACTTAAATTTTTTTTTTTAAAGAAAAAAGAAAAAAGAGAACAACAAACAAAGCTAAGCATGAGTTTGATTTCAAAAAGGTTGTGCATGATAAAGACAATATTATGAAAGAAATAGGAGAATAGGCATCTTTGAGTTATTAGTCGAGGTTAAAGTCGAAGTTTTGCTATAGTAATTAAGTAGTTTAAAACGCAAGAGGCTTGTAACTCAAGCGATTATGAGGCTTGTAACTCAAGCAGTTATGAGGCTTCATCTATGCACATGAAGTCTTGTGTTCGATTCTCCTTCATGATATCGATCGTATTTAAAAAAAAAATAAACTTAAAACAATTCATTTCAATTTAATAATCCTTGGCCAATTGGATACATGTAATCCAATAAAATTCAACAAGGATTACATTCTTTATCCAAGATGGAAATAAATCCTCTTGATAATGGTTACCACAATAATAAGGCATTACCACCTTATGTGGCAAGTAATCCTCCTATAATAGAAGACTTCCTTTACAAGGATTCTTATCTATTTGAGATTGTTTACCTAAATTGGGAATTTCAACAACTTTATAAAATCTGTCATACAATGCATAATGCCCTCACCTAAAATTGTTTATGGTTATATTGGAGAGAAATGATATTTGTTGGATTTACAGTCCCGATCTCTTGGACCACAGGAGTCCAAGAGAATGTGGTCACTCACCGTTGGATGTAAATTCAACGGTTCACTCACTCTTGCACTTCTTTTAAAAAACTTTTTTGAACCGTTAGATGTTACATCCAAAGACGGGTGACCATAATCTCTTGGACCCTTGTGGTCCAAGAGATCGGAGCTGTTTGGATTTATCCTAATCCTTAATCCTTAGGCATGACAATTTTCTCTAATTCAACGTAGCCACACTTCCTACCCTGTTACACGTTTATGCTTTTTAGTTTGTGTTTGTACTTCTGTTTTAATAGATTAATTGTATGATTACATGTGTTTTTTTTGCTGAGGTACTTTTTTTTCTTTGAGAAAAGAAAAAATACAACACGGGCAATCGGCATTTTATGTTTTATTGCACTTTACATGTATTAAATTGCTTATTAAGAAAAATAGTATAAATGAAATTGTTATTAGGGCCTTGTTGGGGGATCGAGATGGTAATGGTGAATTCGGCCTCGACCCCTTGCTGCAGTTCCGATTGATCATGACCTAATGCCTCACTCAATTTTTGCACCTTCACTGATTTCATCAGATGAAGAATCCAATATCACAAAATCGAGAATCGAGAATCCTATATATATATATATATATATATATATGGTAACATGCCCTTTCGGAGGCCGGGTATGGCAATACCATTCCTGTCCCTCCTATATCATCAATAAAAAAAAAAAATCAAAAAATCCCAGTCCCTGTCGGGGGGTCGCACCGAATCCCCAGTTTTTATTAAGAAAAATATTTATCCTACATTATAACACTTTAATTTCATGTTAAATTATCATTTAACTTAATTACAATCATGGCTCGTTTGGGAGTGCCTTTGGAGCAGCGAAAAGAGATTCTAAATGGGTGAAAAATGCTTCTGCCTTTTAAAAATGATGTTTGGAAAAAATTGCAAAAGCCCTTTGGGTGAGATCCAAAAACACTTGGAGTGGTTTTGGAAGAAGCACTTGAGATGTGCTTTTTCTTAAAAGTGCTGCAGGACAAAAACAAGGAAAGCACTTGGCTCTCTTTAATTAAACTTTTAAAATACCGAAAATACCCATTTTAATTTTTTTTAAATGCCAAAATACCATTTCTTTTATTTTATTTTAATTTTTAATATTTCCTATGTTTATTATAATATTTTGATATTCTTTATATTTTTTGAAGTACTTTTAAAAACGCTTTTATTGTGTCAGCCTAACACTCAACAAAATATTAAAAGCGCTTTTATATAGTGTAAAAGCACTTTTAAATGTGACATCCAAAAGACAAACTGCTTCTTTGTAGAAGCGCTTATATCATAAGCGCTACTGGCATAAGCGCTTCGAGAAGAACCACTCCCAAACGAGCTGTCAATTGAATTATGCAATTCAACTCAACAACTCAGAATAATCTCGATTCAATTTGACAAAACTAAATAAGTATTATATTACATCATAATCATACATGGCTATATTATATTATATTTAATTTAAAATATATATATAACTTATTGGGCCGAGTATAGGGATGGGGATAACAATCCCTTCCCGACCATCCCCGATGGGGAATTTTTAAAATTTGGGGATCCATGTACCCTCCCTCAAAATCTTCCCCCATTAGGGTCGAGGACCTAGCCCAACAGAGATTTATGTCATCCCTAGAGAATCTCTTATATATGATTTGATTTAATTTAAAATGCGATCATTATCTTGATATAAGAAATCAAGGCAATTAGAATATTTATACGATTGATTTTATATGAAAATTTGATAATTAAGATGATTAGAGATAATTATGTATCTTAAGGAGGAATTGGAATACTTACTAAAGAGAATTTTATTGGAAGATGGGGGGTGTTATCCAATTCAAACTTTTAATGACTTTTATAGAGTTCAAAAGTTTGGAGGTATTCAATTTTGATTTTTAAAGAGTTTACATAAAAAAAAACTTTTGCTATTAACAATTAGCCTGAAAAGTATGGAAAAGTCATTCATTTAAGAAGCTTTTTAAAAGTCATTAACTTTTGAATACCAACAAATTTTTAAAGACTTTTTAAAAGTCACAACTGGATACCATCAAACTTTTAAATACTTTTAACTACTTTTCAAGAGTTACAATTGAATACCACTAAACTTTTTACAAACTCTTTAAAAATCAAAATTGAATACCTCCAAATTTTTAAATTCTATAAAAATCATTAAAAATTTAAATTGGATACACCCCCTTAGTTTGCACTTTGTGTCCTTGGTCCAAATCTAAGGGATGAGAGATTGATGTGTTCTTTTTATTCCTTTTTGTAATTGCTCAATAGTCAAGTTTACATTTACAAGGCCATGTTCGGTGGTTAGGTTTGGACCAGATTGGATAGTTAGATTCAAAGTATGCTGAAGTAAGAAATGGAAGTCAACTTTGAAATTGTATTCAGGTTGAAAATAGCAAATGAATTAGTTATGAAAAACATTAAAAACCCCACAAAAATGATAACATATCCATTTTAATTCCCACAAAATGAAAATTTTCTACCTTTATTTCTTACTTCAACATACCTTAAATTCAATCGTAGTTACCAAGCATTGTTTGTAAATGGATGTGCTTGGGGAAAAATTAGAGAACGTGATAAGGATGAGGAAATTTATGTTTTTAATATATTATATTATATTATATATTTGTTAATGGGCGGGGATGGGTATAGAAGATGGACTGGTGGTACGAACATGGATGACGAGGGCACCAGATCCCGCGACATTACATCGACTCTTCTTTTCTGTGTTTTCTGTCATTTTCATTTGAAAGTAATTCAATAAGCAGGAAAAAAAAAATTTGAATGCTGCTGGCTAGACTTTTCTGTGATTGTATAATGAATAAAAATACCTATCAATGGGGGTGTTAGTTGAATTGACTCAGATTTTTAGTGTACTTCCAAGTGATCCTGAGTTCAAACCCCTATGATATCGTATGTGTGTGAGTTTTCACCCATTCCTTTTTAACTTTGGCCAAAAAATTAATAATAAAAAAACCTATTTATAACAAACATTTACAGTCAAAAAGAAAAAGAAAAGAAAAAAGAAGTTGATTCTGTATGTATTCTATAGAGTTTGAGTTTGACATCCATTTTCTTGCCCACTCCATTTTCTAGGATCAACTAGTTCTTCTCCAGTCCATTGTCGCATTCTTTCTAAGGCTTGTTTTACCTGCAATTTCAATTTGGATCAATTGTTAAATTTACCACAAAAATAGATTATACTGGCTAATCATAAGATTAATTCCTAATGGCAAGCTAAGCTCATTGAGACATTATAATTAAAGTTGATGGGGAAACAAATATAAATATATATATATATATATATATATATAAAATTTACCTCTTTGTTCCAGTTGGTCTTATAAACTATGCACAAGAGGATGATTGTCTGCAGTAATGTCCCAAATATCATGCCAATCCAAATTCCCTAAAATAACAATGCTCGTTATCGAGAAAATAAAAATGCTTGATAGCATGTTAATCATTAGTTCAAAAGGGTGTGAGCTATAAATTACTTAAATATATTGCAAATTTTGTAGCTAATTAAAATGAAAGGGATGAATGAAGATGTATTTTCTTCAAATATGTTCTTCCTTAATTTCTTGTTTACTACTACAATTAAAATATATTAGTTGCAACCCTTTTGTTTATGAAATGGTGCATGATGACCAATGAGAAATGATAGTTTACCTCCACTCTCAAACTTGTTTTGTAACCCAGAAGAAACCCAAGAGGTAGGCCAATGACATAATAACAAAACAAATTTATGTAAGCCACCATAGCTTGCCACCCTCCTCCAACAGCAACACCTGTGGAAAAAAAAAATTGCATTTTTTACCTCAAGTTTTTCCAAGATTGATGCTATTTGGATGCATAAGTAAAGGAATTATTGATTGAAAATTTGGACATGATTATATGTAATTGCGAATCAGTGATCATAACTCGTTGTTCAATGTCAAACCGTCTGATAAGAGAATACTTTACCTGATATAACAGGCTGAACGCTATTAAGCAACATTGTAACACTGAGAAGGAATGCTAAACGAGAAACGGCTTGTTGCATCTCTTTGCTGTCAGTGAAGATGATAGCAAAATGATCCTTGGCTGCCAGGATAAGCGCTGCGAAAAATAGCCCAATGAGGAGAGACTCGAGGATGATGATAATGACCGAGTATTTTGCAGCTCTAGGATGTGCTGATCCGAGCTCATTGGAGACTCGAACACTGCAAGGAAGTAAATTGAATGAAATCATTGCATAAACTGATCGCATGATATGACAATTGATGAGTTATTTACCATTTAAGCCGTAGTATTTAATGTAAGAATAAGTACACATCAACTATTACATCACTTGGTCAGCTAATGCGGTATAAACAACATGAAAGTTCCTTACCTTATGGCTGCATTGATCCCAATAAACAGCATGCCTTCCCACCCATTCACATTCATGCTGAAACAGAAAATCAAATTAAAAGTTTGATTCATCGCTTCATTGGCATACTCTAGTAAGCTTGAGGTTCACAAGAATCAAAAGGAAGACGGGGAAAAATTGTTTACTGTTTAGATATCAGCTCACCATATTGAAAGGGAGCCAACTGCAATGACAGGGTTATCAAGGTGTCCAGTCAGAACAATTATGGTCATGAAGTACCAAATTTCTAGGCAAAGCATAACAGCTGAAGCAATGGAGAGTTTTGCAAAGGACCATAGTTCCTTGAAGGCCAACCATGACAAGCCCTTCCAGCCATTATTGCACCAATAAACTATATAAACCACCTGAGCTATTGCCATCCCCCAGGCTGAGATATCATAGGCGACAGCAGCACCGCTCGTTCCCCACCCGAAAACTTTAATGAAGAGATAGAGAATTCCTATGTGTATTATAAGAGCTGCAAAGCCAATCCATGCCAGAACCTGAACCCTGCTCTGTGCCTGCAAGAACTTCTGAGTTGGAAAATTGACGGCAAGGGAAAACATTTGAGGGATGGTCTGGATAGAGAATTTTCCAGCTAGATCTGCAATGTCATCTTCTTGGCCAAGCAGCTTTAGGACCGGCGCAGAGTATACGTAAAGCGGTAGCAATGCGAAGCAGGTGGCAAATAGAATTAGCCATGAGCGCTGCATGTAAACTCCTAGCATGTCTACTTGTCCAGCACCAAATGCTTGCCCACAGAGTGTTTCAAGTGCACTTGCCATACCAAGCTGCAAATTCATCCAACATTAATTGATTGCTTAGTTTGTTTTAAGTTTTAGCCACTGAAATCAAATAGAATGGCTCACAAAAATGACCAAATAGATATACTTCTACACACAAATAAGCATTCAATTGTTTGTCACAAAGAGTTTTCTTCAAACCATGCTAATGGCCCCAAGAGAAACCCTAAAATTCTAACTCCCTATCCCAGAGGGGAATAGTTTAGCTAACACAATTAAGTGAGACAGACTTCTTGAAACAAGTTTATGAAATTTAAAATGATAAAACCTTATTGCAAAATTAAACGAAGATTGTATTTAGAAACATGAGCATGAGGAGAAGTTTGTAACATTGAAACAGGAGGAGCTAACCAGGAAGCCGAAGGAGAAATTTGCAATGACAGAGAGAGAAATTGCAACAGCAGAGAGCTCCACATTTCCAATATGCCCAGCAAAGATGTTTGTGAAGGAATTAATACCATAGTTGCACAAAATATTGAAGGCAATTGGCCCTGCAATTCTCCAAAGCTTTGTGGTCTCCAAATAACATATGACCTTGGCGTCGGCAAAGCTGCGTATGGGCGGATAATCTCCATCACTGGAGCCAATGAATGCAGGAGGTGCATGGTGGAGGTCTGCAGTTTCCATGGCTGAGACTCCATCAATCGTTAATGTTGGACTTTGTAGCTCTGCTGGTTGCCCAGGTAAAAATCCAGCAGAGGCCTCGGCCTTAGCTGCATCATTTTCTTGAAAGGTACCTATTTTTACAAACTTTTATTGAACCCTTTAGCCTTTTGACCTTCTGAAGCTTGAGAACGAAGAAACCTGAGGAGATTTTGATCATCTGTTTCTCTGGGTTTCTTTTTTGTTTTATTTAATTTCTTTTTTGTGCGTCAGTAAGAATTTGGGTCTTTAAGAATGTTTGCTGCTGGCTATAATTTAGGTAGACCATAGAAAGAAATCAACCTGACAAAAAAGATGACCAAGTCTTAGTTTGTCGGACAGCAAGTGTTCAGTTATTTCTATGCAGGATTCTAGTTATATTGCCTTCAATTGGGTACAATTCACAAAGTCACCATGTTATATGTTTAATTTATGATACACAAAATATCTATTCATATGTTTCATTTTTACATTCTCGTCCACCTGTTATTGCCTTTTTTTTTTTGGGGTTTTTTTTTGTGTGTGTAGTTTTTCCCTATAAAAAGAAAAAACAATTGTAGGTATGAAACTTTGAAATCAGGTGGGACTTGATTAATAGTTGGATTGCCATAGTAAATCTAGGTAGCAAGAATTGTCTTTTGTTTTTCTGTCTTTGGTTTTTTTATAAAAATTAAAAAATGCATTGTTCCTTTACTTATTTGAGGAAAAAAAGGGATAGAAAGAGACAATAACTCTCATTTTTAAACAATACCAATCTCAAATTACCAAAATAATATCTAGATGGAATGACAAAGATTTCTAAAAATAATCCATATATCCCACCAAGAAAAATAACTATTGCTTAGCACACAGAGCAGGTGAAAAAAATTGGTAATTCATGACTTTTTCTTTTTCTTTTTCTTTGTGCATCTATAAAGTCCTTTGTAAAAGAATCCCATGACCTTTGCAAAAAGGCATGATCATTTGCAAAAAGGTGAACCAAAAAAGATAGGGAATATCTCACCGTAAATATCTGAAGGCTAAATGTCAAAACTGTAATCATGAAATGTGATCTCAAACCCAACAATCATAATCGGACCTGTCTCTCACTTCAACCTACCCATTTAATTCTGATTGTACATAGCTAAGTATATTCTCACCACAAAGAAAGTACATAGATCAGCAAAGAGTAACTAGTTTTCCAGTTGAAAAAGAAAATGTATAAATTGGGATTTAAAATCTTGTAAAGATGTAATTTCAGAGGCAAAACTTTCCACTAGCAGAAACATTATATACATCATCATACTCTACAAAAGATCTCTTTGCAGTTTTCTTTACATGAAAAGAAAAAAAAAACCTGTTGTGAAGAATGTGGTTTGGAATTTATTAGCCTTGGTCAGTAAATGCCACTGAACTTCTCTGGTTATCGTGCTCAATCTCATTCACTAGGGAGGAGCCATTACCAAGAGACGATTCTGAACCACAACTAGATAATCTCGTGTTATAACCGGAGAAGTCGCTGCCATTAGACAACCCAATTCCAGAATCAGCCTTTATCCCACAAAAAGACTCCCCTGAAACCAGTGCTTGCAACAATTTGGGAGCTGGAGGAACAGTCACTTCCACCACCCCTTCCAACATCTTTACTACCATGCCCATTGTAGGCCTCATTGCCTCAGAATCTTGTATACACCACACTGCCACCAATGCAACACGCTCTGCCTGCTCAATACTATATGTGCAGCCGAGCCTATCATCAAGTACTGCCCTCACATTGCCCTCAATTATCTGCTGTGCTGCCCAGGGAGGAAAGAACCAACTGTCGGTTTTTTCACCTCCACCCTCTCTGCCACCTTCAGATCGGCGTGCCTCCACATTTCTGCGCCCCCCAAGTAATTCTATCAATGTCATTCCGTAGCTGTAAACATCGGCTTTTGTGGTGATTGCCACACCAGATATCCACTCTGGCGCCACATAGCCCCAGGTACCCCTCATTGTGGCTAATACCCGACTAAAGTCCCGGCCAAGTAATTTTGCTAACCCAAAATCTGACACCTTCGCGGTGTAATCACTATCAAGCAAAATGTTTTCAGGTTTGATATCACAATGGAGTATGCAATCTCTACACGCCTCATGTAAATATGCAATGCCTCTTGCCATACCAACTGCTAGACGAAACCTAACATCCCAACTCAAATTTGGACCCTCTCGACGTAGATACGCACTGAGAGCACCATTTGGCATGTATTCATAAACTAAAAGTCTATGAGAATTTTCTGAGCAGAAACCTCTAAGTCTCACAAGATTGACATGTTGAATGTTCCCAATGGTGCAAACTTCGGCTTGGAATTCTTTCTCTCCACCACCTGGCCTGTCCAAGCGTTTCACAGCAACAACAGTAGAATCTGATAACTCCCCATGGAAAACTGCTCCAAAGCCACCATGCCCAAGTTTGTCTGAAAAACCCCGTGTTGCAGTGTGAAGTTCTTTATAAGAAAACACCTTCAAATTTGAGGCCTGCTGAAGTTGAACAACCCCTTCTTTTATTTCCTTCTTCTTCTTCTCTCTTCTCCAAATCAAAACCATCACCAGCACCACCACAAACCCCAAACCCGCAACCGACCCAACAATGCTAGCACTCAAAACTACAGGATTCAACTGCTTCTTGATCTCAACCTTCAACTTTTTCTGTACCTTTAAATAGAAGACCTCACCGGCCGCACCATCAGAGCTCAAATTCTTCAAATTCGAGAGAGACCCATAATAAACTTTACACACGGTACTATTGCCATCGTAGTTGACCCCTATGCAAGAACAAATTTCCAAGCATGTGCTTTGGCAATCATCCAAAGTAGTTCTATATGACTTAAAGTAAGAACCTTCATAGCTCACAACACCAACTTTGTCAAACCCATCACCCCTCTCATCACAAGACTCACCATCTTCAGCCATCCAGTGGCAGCCACCAGAGTAGTCCCCATAGTTCCAACTAGGCTCATCCACAGGATTAAAACCGGCGAGGCATTCACAGGGCCTAAGTGCTTCACCACTGCAAACCCCAAAAGCCCCACACAGGCCAAACACTCTGCACTTGTTCTCAGGCTGAGACCAGAACATGTTCCAGCTCTGGGTTGCCCAAGTGAACTGCCGGAGCTGACCCGAAACGTCCATCTGGAACCGGGTCAGCGGCGGGTCCAACCCGTTATCCAACGACTCCTCGGTGAACCCGAACGACGCCGTTGGCTTAAACGGGTCGATAAAATGGAACTTATAGATGTAAGGCACCAACATCTCAGGCACATTTATGAACCCGTTACCGGTCCAATTCCCAGTTCTCCAGTAAACTACAGTGCCATTGAAAAGCAGCTCAAACTCACCGTAGTTCGGTGGTCTCAGCCGCAGAGAATACGAACCCGGCGAGGGGTCTCTGTAGCTTCGCCAACTCGTCAACGCTCGCTCGCTCGTCAAGTTCATGCCGGGAAGCCACGTGTCAGTCGGGTAATCGAAGCTCTGCCACGCGACCGTGCCTCCTTGGGTGAGCAAAACCAGATTGCCACTGTCCAAAAGCTGAACGTCAACACCAATCTCCGTGTTCGTGCTCGACCACACGATCGAATTACCCGGGTCCTTGACCACCAGTCGACCCGACCCGGAGATTTCTAAGCTTGAGAAAGTGAGATTCTTGATGGGTCTCTCTCGGTTTGCGACCCAGACGCAGGTCGGGACTGGAATCGAAGCGTACCGAATGCCCAAGTACCAGTTGGGTTTATCGCCATTGGTGGAGATGAAGCCGAGAGAGAAGGTCTTGTTCGCGCTTGAGAGAGTCGAGTTCCCAAATACCACAACTTTGCTTTTTCCCAGTATTGGGTATTGAAGCGATGCGAGTAAGGAAGACTCTGTGAGCGAGTTTGGAGTGGGATTTGAAGCAATGGGAAAGTTGGAAACTTGGGGCCTGTTAAAGAACTGGGTTTCGTTTTCGGCTGAAAATTCTTCAATGGGTTCTTCAATTGTGGTTATCAGAAGAAGGGTTTGAAGCAGAAGAAGAAGAAGAAGAAGAAGAAGACGAGAAATGGGCAACATGGTAGTGGCCATGGAGGGTAGTGGTGGTGGTGGCGGTGGCGCGGTTTCATGGAAGAAGAGAGATATGGCGGTGGGCCGATTTCATGTTGGAATCAGAAGAACAAGAGAGAGAAAATACGGTGGTAGTGCGATATCGGTGGGGAAAGAAGGAGAAAATATGGAAATAGAATTTTGAAATGGAAAAGAAATTAATTAAATAAATTAAGAAAAAGAGGGAATTTGCCTTTTTGGTACAACGGGAGAGAGGGGACCAAGAAGTGGACTGTGGAGGCAACATAGGAAAGTTAAACGCGTCCAAACGTGATTGCCTAAAAATATTCTATTTTCCATTTTTATTATTTTTATTTTTATTTGGTAATAAAATTAGAATCAACCAAGACCAAGACAAAAAGGTCTCATTTTCATTGACAAATCTTGCTCCTGTCATTCTCCATGTGCTGCGCATGGTCATCATAATCTTTGAATATCTAAATTTATTTTAATTTTCTTTCTTTTAATTTATAATTTTAAAAGCCAAAAGAGTCAAGCTTTTTAGTATTTATCACACAAAAAAATGTTTTTTATTCCAAGGTTTTAAGACTTAGGTTGTCCGGACATCATTGGATTCTATCAAAAAAAACAGTTCGGGGAGTTATGTCGTTTAGTATCAAGGGTTGAATGTTGCTTCAATGATTTTTGAAGGATACTGCTTGGCTTAACTATGTATAATAAGATTCGTATTGGCTTAACTATACATCAAGTGTTTTAGGCCTCCGTGACCATTTTCAATAATTCCAATCATATAGTTTAGATGAGTAGGTGTGTCTTTTTCAAAGATGTCGTTAGATCGTAAAAGATTATTTGAGATAGATAAGTCTTGTGGTATTCAATTAAGACTTCTAAATTATATAAACAAGTCTTGTGGTATTCTAAATATGTTCGATGGAAAACTAGTAAAGAACGAAAAACAGTATGAAATCATCATATGGATTTGAATTGTTAATATTAAATTAAAATTCACCAGATGGACAATCCTTCATTTATAATGATGAAAATATAATAATAATGAAGTTAATTTCAAGGAACTTCTATAATTGATTTCGACATGTTTGAGAGCTTTTTTTATATGTCACTTTAGAAATTCCTAGTTCCAGGTAAAATTGGCCTCACTGCATGTATATATGGAAGGAAGTGCCAAACAAATCACATGCATTACAAAAGAACTCACGTACTGTGATGTGGTTGTGGACATCTTCTCTGTAATTAATTTTCCCACAAATAGGTTAACAAGGCAGCTACAAATGGTGGGTGACATGACACTTGTGCCCTAACAGAGCACAATAATCATGGCTGTGATTAGAGTTCTGCATAATGGATCTTATTACTAGTGGTTGCTCAATCCAAGTCATGGTGGACCTCAAGAGTGGAGAGGTGTAGTTACGTCATGAACAAGATGCTAACTCTAAATAGGAAAGATGAAGGGTAGTTAAATTCATGTGGTCTTTTTTTTATTATAAAAATAATTCATTTGGTTTTTTCAAATTTTATAAATATTATGTGAAAATCTTGATTATAGAAAAATTCATAAATAAAATCATATAAGTCATTACATTCTACTTAAATTCATTAGACTTTTTTATTCCTAAATAGTCTTTTAAAATTCCAATTGAATACACCTCTGAGGAACTATGTTTAAGAATTTCATAGAATGTAGTTCATAGGAACACATCGAATATAATATTCTTATTTCTATAAACATCATCATAATTTTATTTTTAAGGGGTTGAATAGTAGTACTGCTGATCTCTATAACTATAGGATAAAACTTACGAAATTCAATAATAATAAAATGGTTTATTTTATATTAATGACGAGAATTACCGATTAGCCCTTAATTTAGTGGTACTGAATTTCTCAACATTAAAAAAGGTTCAAATTCAAGCCACCATCCATCGTTGATTTTGAAAAGATAAAAATAACGATGGTGTACTTGTATATTAGGGTACAAGGACATTGACTAGTCGACAACACTCCTTGTTTTCACAAGAACCTAAATGTTTGGTGGTTTAGAATGTGTTAGATACAAACTTCTAAATTGTAGTGCATCAATCTAAGTACTTGTATCTTAGGAATGGTGACATGAGGATCAATGGTGCTCAAACAACACGCACTTTGCTACCCAAGAAGGATTCGAAATGTTTCCCTTTGTGAAAACAAGAGGCTCAACATGTGCTTCTATTGCATCCCACAAGCTCATCTTCTGCAATTTATACATATATAATATAAAAAAAAGAACACATACAATGAGATGAGACCCACACTTATAAATTCAAGGGCTTAGCTCTTCCGTTCTTGGAAGACGAACTTGACAATATTTAAACCAAAATAAAGTCGACATAAGGGGATGTTAGAGTACAACTGGTTCATACAATCACACACCATCAGCGAAAAAAAAACAAAAACAAAAACAAAAAAACCAAAAGAAAAAGAATCCAAATTGGTTGCTAAGTTGTGATTTTCTATTTAATTTTTGTTTTACTTTTCTTGCTCTGTTTACTTTGAGGAATAGTTTAGTTTCCAGTGATCCCCAGTATCCATAAAATCAATTTTCTAGCAAATATTTTAGGACTCAATTTCCTGATCATTGGATGATTTCATATATGAAATGAAACAACTTTGCCAAATCAAATCCACCCAAAATGTAAAAGAGATGTGATTTACAGATTAGAATCCAAGGGCTGCAGTGAATGTATAAATCAAATTCTGCAGCAGATAACAACAGAATGATTCCTACAACAAACTAAGAGATCTGTACAAAAAGAGTTGTAGCAAACCAACACAACTTTGAAGATGGCACTGGCATTCATTTTTCTGGTTTCCATTGGATGGCTTTGTTCTTAACTTCTTGATATCTCCACTTTAGAATCCAGAGACCTGTCTGAGAATTGGAAATCAAGCTCTAAACAAAGAGAGAGACTTTACCAACAACTGACCAAACAAAACAGCTAACATAAGAGATCCAGTTCAACCTCCAATTTGAGAATGACCAGATTAAAAAATGAATCTGCAGGACACCCATCCCCTGCAGGTTTCTAAACAAACAGCTACTGTCCATCCAGAGTCTACTGAGTTGGCAATCTCTGACTTCAAGCAGCAAATAAACTTTGATTTTGAAAGAGCACTAATTAGCTACAAACTAAAGCTATGGTCAATCCCCAGTTCCTGAAACATCAGAAAAGGAGAAAATTTCATTTACAAGCATAAGGGATTTAAAAAAACATAGACAAATCAGTCAGAGATCTGATTACTTAATAATTATCACCTAGGGTTCATCCAGTCACCAATACCTAGGCTCACCACAGAAACAGTGACATTTCCAGTCATTCCACCAAAAAACTGAGGTGCTTCAGTATTTTTCACTCTTTTTCTTACTTATTTTTTGGTGAAATAACTTCCTGTGCAAGCATTGTTAACAGATGAATCCCAAGGATACTGTCCAGTACAACACACTCCTTGCCATGACAAAATATTTATCTGATAAATGAATATATCACTTGTTTCAAAGGCAAACCTGATCACATATAGGACAGGCATCACTTCTTTCCATCCACTCAAGAATACAACAGAGGTGATAGTGGTGCTCGCATTTTGTGATAAATTTTGGATTCTCTGTTTCATAGTCTGCATGTGAAGATACAAGCTTAAAGCATTAGCTACCTGCGGTTTAAAATAGCAAAATGATGCAGAAATGGACTTTTCTTTGTTTCCTATAATCAAGACAAAAAGAATCATACAAAATAAGAATTAGTTCCCTGAGCTACTGATGGCACAGCACCTTCAAGACAAATGGGGCAGACATCCTCGTCTTCTTTTGCTAAAACATGAGGTTCATTTGATTTTGAAAGTTCTAACTTCTTTGGTGAGGTATTCAAAGAATTTTCTTGAACTTTGCAGTCTGATTCCCCAAGATCTCCACAAGTAGCTGATGTATCAAAACTACTGCAACTGATTGTTTCCCTGACAGAATCAGAATCTGTTGATCGTGAACATCCAAAGACCATATCATATGGCAAAGGTGGAGGAGGGGGTCTGTAAGTGTCTGGTGTTGATGCTTCCAGATCCCAATGAACCAGGAGTCCTGCACTGAGTGCAGAGGCTGCGACATCATGAGATCTTAAGGACTCTTGCTCTTCCAAAACTGGTGGACACTGAAGAAAAGAGTTTTAAAAAGAGAATGAAATCTTAATACGCATAATAGACCACAATTTGATTAGGAGAAACAAGCACAATTTTCCACTCTCCTAATATTATGTGATACAATTATTTCCACTATGAGTCCTAAACAGTCAGCCACACAATGATGAGCAAACTATAATATGTAACAAAAAGAGAAGTTGGAGTGAGAAGATATACGGACATAGAAATACACAGGTGCTCCGTGCAGTTGCATATGAGCTTTTCTGGAAGAACAACAACAACCTCCCATTCTCTGCAGTTATTACTGTTATGCACCCAAAACCATCCAATATTGGGGCATAGCTTCCTGTTATTTGGCATCATAGGCGACTGGAGAGTCAAATGCTATAGATTCAAAAGAACTAATATGTTCCTATGAGTTAAGGAGATTATATACTACAAAACTAAAATGATATTATGTTACTAAAACCGAAAAAAAGTCACAACAAAGTGCTTAAACATATTTAATAACCCTCAAAAGAGGTAAGAAGAAGACATAAGAGTTGACAGATAGAAAATACGGCCACAAACAGGCAGAAAAATATCGTAAAGAAGTCAGCAGCAAAATTATAGACAGAGGAACCAAATCCAGCCAACAAAATAGAAGCTACACCCATGATGCTATCATTCCAGAAATCTCATGCTATGAATTACAGCAATAGAAACCATGATAGATATGAAATTTCGAAGCATGTGTACTTGAAATTAGTGCTGGTGTTGCACTTCGAATTCAAATCCTCAAAACATATTCCATTCTTTGATGTTACATATACAATCACCTAACTTATAGTATTTCCAGCAGAGAACAAAAATATGACCTGTAGACAGAATCCTCAATACCTTTCCTTTGCTAAAATGAATAATACAAACAGATAGCCGGTGAAAGCTTCTTAAACTCCAAATACTCGTACAACTTTTAACTCTTCCAATGCAATCCGACTCAACAAAACTTTATCCAAAGAGAAAAGCAAAGACAACGTGAGTGCCTTGACAGAGAAACCGCTCAAAATAGAAACAACCCACAAAAGAAGAAGAATAAGAAAAAAGGCAGAAAATAGCAAACAAGAAACCCAAATGAATAAAAATTGCAAGTGAGGAGCCAAACCCAATAATCCAATCACTACCCAGAAGCAATTTTCACCAAATTTATGGAACAAGAACAACAAAATGAGTTCTTGTACACAAAAACAACCACAACCAACTAATCGATTGCTGAAATGT
The DNA here is from genome assembly GCF_000346465.2 of Prunus persica. Classification (NCBI taxonomy): domain Eukaryota; kingdom Viridiplantae; phylum Streptophyta; class Magnoliopsida; order Rosales; family Rosaceae; genus Prunus; species Prunus persica. The sequence goes on from NC_034010.1 coordinate 21,982,881, forward strand.
TAACCGAAAGAGCAAAGCTTTTTACCTTCGGAAATTGAAAAGATATTTGTTCTTCAGAAAGAAGTCCCGTCGGTGAAAGAAAAAGAAGAATCCTTTTTGGCTATTGTGGGTTTGGCCTTTGCCTCTTTTGGGTTTGTATGTGTGTGGCTTTCTGCCTTTGCACAGTAAGCCCTCCACTCATATGAGTCATATCCCTCTTACGTAGGCTTGATGCCGATGGTGTGGCTGTTTAGTACACGTCTGCTATTCGTCTAATTATATTTAATTATTCATCTTAAGATTAGCAACTTTAATTCATGCATTGTTCTTGCAAGTAAGCTAAGCTTTATGGTTGGTTATGGATTTGAAATATGACGTAGATCGGTTCTTGACAAAAATGACAAACTTCATTAATTCAAACTCCCCAACTCTAATTTTCTTGTTAGATCACTTATTTGTCACCTAACTCAAATTAAATACATTTTGAATTTACCAACACAAAATATAAAGAAAACAATACAGCATGATAACTTTGCATTTAAACACTTTGTATGATTTATATTTCATAATTTTTAGGAGTTTGTTGTAGTTTGTTTTAGGTTTAGGTTGTTTTTTTAATTTAGTTTTGGTTTTCAATACAAATTTGCCCTTACGCAGTGGAGTTGTATTGCATGTTTGAATACATATGTTTCTGATTGCTGAATCCAAAATTTTAGTCATTCTTGGGTTGTGCGTGATTCTCTCCAAATCAATTCAACACGTTGTTGCATTTTATCATTAGAAAAGATTTACTCGTATTCGGCGTATTTTCACTTTGTACTTTTGTTTTATTAATCAATAAAAACTATCACTTATTCTTTGAAAAAAAAAATTATATTTTGTTAATTATTTTGTCAATATCAAATATCAAGTTATTGGTTTTTTTTAAAATAATAATAATCTCGGGGTGCACTGTAGAAGAATGCCTATATGTGCTCCTTCAGCGTCAGATGTATCCAACTGACCTTTCTCGGCCTTTTGGCTAAGATCAAGTGTACCCAACTGAAAGTTGGCGGTAGTGTCGACTGATTTGACACAATTATTAAAGAATTATAAAATTCAACAAAAACATAAAATAAAATAAAATATTACAATACAAATTGCCTCACTTAATTGATTGTGTCAATGGCTCAACCAATAATTTGCGTTGTTCTAGTTGGATATCATATTTGCGTTGTTCTAGTTGGATACCATATAGATAAAGCAAAAGGCAGAGAATGATGAAACATTTAAAATATCAAAAAATGTCATTAGTTAATTCAAATATTAAGAATTAAAATTATTAATTAAATAAAGATAATATGATAAATTCACACTTTTTCATATTAGAAAAATTAAAATTAAAAGAAAAATCAAATAATGAATCCTATTTTTATGGAACACAACTACCTATTATTTTTTTTAATTCTAAAATAAAATTTTTTAAATTAAAAAAAAACCTCTCACAAGCACGGAAGTGCGTGCGAATAGGCTAGTATCAATTAAGCATGTTTTATGTGTCAAAATCGAGTTATTCATGTTTGACACGTTTTAGAAGTCATAAACCAAAATGAAGTTACATAATGAATACATTACATTATTGGTTATGGTAGTTTGACCAATTTTGGTCCCCATATGTGATAGTCATATATTGTCACATTAAATCTATCAATTCATGTTATGGAATTTACGAGTCTATATGGAACTTACGATATATATTTGATTACTAGCCAAACTAAACTATATGATTAAAATTGTCAAAATGAAAATGACCAAGTAATCAAAATGAAAAGTCAATCAAACTAATTAGACCAAAAAAAAGTAATTCATCCCCTAAAAAATCTATTAGCAATTTCATATGAAATAAATAAATAAAAACCCATGTAGCAATTCTATCAAACAAACCTGTAACCCTTCCCGCTAGTATTTGATCAAAAAGGCGTCAAAAGAAACCCAACTGTCATGCTATGCTCTCTAAATGTCGCTCATCTTCAATCCTCGCCGTCCATTTCAAACAACCGTTACCTTTCCCGCTAACCCATCGTCCAGTTTCATTTCAAACCAATACAAACGCCCCAAACCACGCCGACCCATTTCATCAAACGAGCTCATCTTTCTCTCCCAGTCGACTCGGAGCCTTCACGCAAGTTCCCGAGTCGACCCACTTCAATGACCCTCACTCGGCCCATTCCTTCTGCTCCAATGCCCTCAAGGTTTCAGCCAAAATGGGTTTTCTTCGTGAGGGAAAACAACTACATGGGCATGTTGTAAAGTTGGGGTTGTATAATGTGCAGTCCTTGCAAATTCAAATTTTGAACGTATACGTCAAATGCAAGGATTTCAATAATGCACAGAGACTGTTTGGTGAAATGCGTAAGAGAAATGTGGTTGCTTGGAACACCTTGATTTCTGGGCTTGTCAACTGTTGGGGTAACTATGAGTCGAAGTTGTATCTGGGTTTTTCTTACTTTAGGAGGATGTTGTTAGAAGCAGTTGGTCCGGATGATATAACATTTAATGGTTTGTTCCGTGTTTGCGTCGATTTAAATGATGTTGAGATTGGTAGACAATTGCATTGTTTTGTCGTAAAATTGGGATTTGGTTCAAATTGCTTTGTGGGTAGTGCTCTTGTTGATTTATACGCAAAGTATGGTTTAGTTGAAGATGCAAGGTGTGCTTTTGATTTTGTATTGTACAGAGATTTGGTTCTGTGGAATGTGATGGTGTATTGCTATGCTTCAAATTCTTTGGCCAAAGGGGCTTTTGGGGTCTTCAATCTGATGAGGTTGGAAGGTGTTAAGGGGGATGAGTTTACGTTTAGTAGCCTGCTAAGTTCGTGCCGTACTTTGGGTTCTTGTAAACCGGGAAAGCAGATTCATGGGATTATTATAAGAGAGGCTTTTGATTCAGATGTTCTAGTTTCCAGCGCACTTGTTGATATGTATGCGAAGAATGATGACATAGGTGATGCTTGGAAGGCTTTTGATGCAATGTCCATCAGGAATGTCATTTCGTGGACCACTATAATCGTGGGCTATGGACTACATGGAAAAGAGAAGGAGGCTATAGGACTTCTGCGCGAAATGTTTCGAGAACATTTGTGTCCTGATGAGTTAACTCTGGCTAGTATTGTTAGCTCATGTGGCAATGTATCATCTGCCAGTGAACTTATGCAAGTTCATGCTTACATGGTGAAGTTTGGGTTTCATTTCTTCTCATCAATTGCGAATTCTCTTATAACTGCGTACTCCAAATGTGGTAGTATTTCTAGTGCGTCTAAATGTTTCAACTTGGTTGTTGAGCCTGATCTAGTTACATGGACTTCACTGATATGTGCTTATGCATTCCACGGCCTTGCCGAAGAAGCTACGGCGGTTTTTGAGAAAATGTTAGCTTATGACATAATGCCGGATCAAATTGCTTTTCTTGCGGTTCTTTCTGCTTGTAGCCATGGAGGGTTGATACAGAAAGGGATTCATTACTTTAAACTAATGTCTAATGACTATCAAATTTTTCCAGATTCAGAACATTATACCTGTCTCATTGACCTTCTTGGGCGAGCTGGTCTTCTAGACGAGGCTTTCATGGCTTTGACCTCAATGCCAATCGAACCTGATCCAAGCGCCTTGGGAGCATTCATGGGGGCGTGCAAAGTCCATGGAAACATAGAACTAGCAAAATGGGCAGCAGAAAAGCTTTTTGCATTGGAGCCAAACAAGCCTGTGAATTATACTCTCATGTCTAACATCTACTCTTCTCAAGGTCATTGGGGTAACGTCTCAAGAGTACGGAAGATGATGAGACACAGTTGTGATTATAAAGCTCCAGGCTGTACAGAGATCCCCTTGGTCGGAGGTTTGCTGGTTATGTGAAATTCTTCACATCTGATACACTCTTTCCAAACTCATCTCATTGTTAATATTTTATTTATTTATTTTCTTTTTGTTTTTAATTTTCTGTTGTTTATTTATTTGTTTACTTTATGTAAGAATTTATTTTAATTTTATGTATGAGAACTCGTGATAAAATTGGTAGATTTATAGAAACACCTCAATTAGAACCTGAAGTTGTTTTTGTTTTTGAAAATTTTCTTTTTGACTTAGGATGGCCGAAAATTATGAAAACAATGAACCAATTCCTCAAATTGAAGATAATCATAGTGTTCATAATGAAAATAATGATGCTATGAATATACACTATGATAATCTACTTGTTAGAACATTGCATGATTATTTGCATCCTACTCGAAGAAGTGTGCCATCTTGTATTATATTTCCTATGAATGATAATAATTTTAATTTTAAACCGGGTATGATTCAATTGTTACCAAGTTTTATGGGTATGGAGTCTCCCCATAAAATAAAACTATAGCAGAAATTTAGAGAGGAAGAAGAAAAAAGCTCAAGAAGGTGTGGAGCTTTTGGTGTCTTTTTTCCTTCTACGGCAACATCTCTATTTATAGAGAATGAGAATTGCTCCGGTTGCAACATTTGCAACTTGCTCTGATTAAACTATTATTCCACCTTGCCACCAAGCCAATTGCCATTAGATGCTTCCTTTGTTTATTTCCTCTAGTGCTTGCGGATTCCTCCATATCTTCATCTTTGTTTATGTAAAATTTCCTTCCTTCATCATCATTGCCGCATGGATAAGTTGAAGTTTTTTAATTCGCCACTAGCATATTATCTTTGAGTGTCACACTCCTTGACATGATTAAAGTTAATAAAATAACATTAAATCAATTTGACCAATTAAAAATATAATTTGCACAAGATTATTTAATTACCCATTATATTTGCTTTGAAATTAAATGTTACACCCTCATGTCTAACATCTACTCTTCTCAAGGTCGTCGGGGTGACGTCTCAAGAGTACGGAAGATGATGAGGCACAGTTGTGATTATAAAGCTCCAGACTGTACTGGGTGGAGATCGGCGGCGGCATTTGTACATTTGTTCCAGGTGATGAATCCCACCCACAAGCACCAGAGGTGTATGCTATGCTAGGGTTGTTGCTCAGGCTGATGAAGGAGAAAAGTTTATATCTCTGATGCAGTAGTGCTGTATAATTCTGAATCACCGACATCTGTGTGTTAGAAAATCATACCATTTTTGCCTGATTGTTGGGCAGTCACATCATTTCACCCCATATAATGTGTCTAATTCTATCAGTATCAACCCAAAATAAATTATAATTTGATTAAGCTGTCTTCTTCCTAATAAAAGAGAATGTTGGTTGGAAGGGTTTCCTTGAACTTCTGGCAATACTCAACAAACTGCAGAATTCTGTCCTTGAAATTCACCCTCTTGGTGTTGTTGGATTGATATACTTGATTAACTTCTAATCAAAGTGTTAGTAACTTGATCTTTCTTCGTACAAATTAATCTATACCCTAGATACAGAGAATAATGAATCTGTCTATTTATAACAACTACAACCGCATCTTCCATAAATACGAATTTGTACGGTAAAATTTCCTAACAAAGAAAATACTTTGTTACATCAATTATGTACTACGGATGTGATTGTGACTACACTGTCATCATATCTATCAATTATGATTTGTAATTTTGTTGGGTAGGAGTTGTGCACAAAATAATGCATTTGCTCATATCCGAGACAAGCATGTTTGGTAATTACAATTTACATGTTACATGAATATAATCTGTCGGGCCAATGTTTTTACACCGACTTGTTCAAACTGTAACCACAGAAATAGAAGCAAAATTTTCATTTAAAAATAAATTTTTTATAAATAAAAAATAAAATCGACATTAATTGGAAAATGTCCAATTATTTTCATGGTCCTGCTCCTTAACACGCGTGACCTCAACGGCGCACGTTAGCCTCACGGGTCTTTTGAAAAATCAAAGTCTTCTCGTCTCCCTCTTTCTCTCTCTCTAAACTTTCACAGCTCACAACTAACCGCCATTTCTACGTCTACGTACCTCTCTCTCTCTCTCTCTCTCTCTCTCTAACTAAATGAGCCAAAACCCGTCGTACGGACGCCGGCGCCCTAGCTCCGATTCGCGGAGCACACCGGACCGGTTTCCTTACTCGCCGTCGCCGAGCTCGCCCTACTCCGTCGCCTCAACCGAAAGGAAGTCAGGCTCCGGCCGGGGCGTGGTCGCAGTCGCCGCCCGCTCCGTCGCTGGAGTCTTCGTCTCATGCTTCACTCCACCGGAGACCAAGAGTTCCGTGAGCTTCGCTGATTCTGCAGAGTTCAGAGCTCCCTCTGGTATTCCATTTCTGTAATTCTGTATTTTGACGAGTTTTAGCTGAGTTTGGGAAAAAGTAGAGACTTTTTGAAGATTCTGAGTCACGATCTGGTACTAAAACTTGCTTTTCTTTTCTGGGTTGTGTTTGATTGCTGAGAAACATTGTGGAAAAAGGAAAGAAAAATGAAATTTTAGAAATTTCATGTCTCTTCGTGAAGATAATTATCATTAGACTGAGTTTAAAATGGACGTTTCATTGTTCCCCAAGATTTTTCAACTTTCATGTCTCTTCGTTAAGATAATTATCATTAGACTGAGTTCAAAATGGACGTTTCATTTGGTCCTCAAGATTTTTCAAACTTTATATATGTTAAATTCTTGAATAGCGGTTTTCCTTTCATTCACAACATTTTCTCAGCAACCAAACAGCGCAAACGGCGATTATGGATTATTTTTCGAAAATGCTTCACAGACGGCAGGGGTCGAAGTTGTTAATGGAATTACAGTGACCAGTTAACCACTTTTTTTTATTTGCCTTTATTATTTTTGTATTATGTCGTAGACTGAACAACTTAGTTAATTTCTTAGTATTTTCGGATGCTTCGGGAGCTGGGAGTGAGAGAAGACGTAGTTCAAGTCGTGGCGTCTATGCCAATTCAAACAACTCGAAGCATGAGAGAGAGCCTGGGAATGTAAAGTTCACCATGGAAGAAATAAACAAGGCCACAAAGAACTTCTCTCCCTCTTTCAAGATTGGACAAGGTGGTTTTGGGATAGTTTATAAGGGGAGACTGGAAGATGGGACCTTTGTTGCAATCAAACGTGCTAAAAAGGTTGGGTAGAAGTTATTTACACTAATTTAATTTCTGATCTTATGATTATTATATGGCTAACAAGTACGCAGTTACCTTTGTTTGCAGAGTGTATATGACAAGCATTTGGGTGTGGAATTCCAAAGTGAAATTAGAATGCTGGCACAGGTGGAACATTTGAATTTGGTCAAGTTCTATGGTTATGTGGAGGATGAAGATGAAAAAGTTGTTGTTGTTGAGTATGTTCCTAATGGAACCCTCAGAGAACATTTGGATTGTAAGTTCTGTTTGTGTACCCTCTCTCTCTCCCTCTCCCTTTGTCTATACCCATGTACATAAGAGCATGTGTCTTTGTGCACTTTTCCTCATTGATGCATGTCCTTGAGCGCCTGAAATGTAATGCAAGGCATAATGCAGGTATGCGTGGCGACATTCTTGACCTCGCAGCACGGCTTGACATTGCAATTGATGTGGCCCATGCCGTCACCTATCTTCATATGTACACAGGTAAGACTCTGGTAGAAGCACAGAAAATAAAAGTTCTGCTCTAAGAGTTATAGAATTTGTGTGAGGGGGAACTAACTGGACCATGCTTGGGTTTCCTTCACAGATCATCCTATCATTCATAGAGACATAAAGTCTTCCAACATTCTCCTAACAGAAAACTTCAGGGCCAAGGTAGCTGACTTTGGTTTTGCTAGGCTTGCCGCTGATAGCGATTCAGGTGCTACCCATGTTTCTACTCAAGTTAAAGGAACCGCTGGCTACTTGGACCCAGAGTACCTGAGAACCTATCAACTTACAGATAAGAGTGATGTTTACTCATTTGGTGTACTAATGGTTGAACTAGTTACAGGCAGGCGTCCCATTGAACCAAAACGGGAAATCAAGGAACGGGTAACTGCAAAATGGGTGCGAACTCCTTATCTTTTTCACTCTTTATTCTTTTTTCATTTAAGATCCCTTCCACATACCAACCTACAGGAGAATGTAAAGCGTGACTCGGGTTGGTTTTGCAGGCTATGAAGAAGTTTACTGATGGAGATGCTCTTTCAATTTTGGATCCTAGGCTTGAACAGACTGCGGCAAATAATTTAGCCATTGAAAAGATTCTTGAACTGGCCTTACAATGCTTGGCTCCACGCCGACAGAGTCGGCCTAGCATGAGGAGATGCGCAGAGATCCTCTGGAACATCCGTAAGGATTACAGAGAGGTGGCACCTCCAATCTTCCGTTCATTTTCCTCTCGTTCGCAAATGAGTGCTTAAACATGACAAGAGTGAGAGCCTGAGGACTCCCCATGGAATGTAAAGGTTTACCAGTTAGAGGAAAACCAAGAGGCTTGGGTTTTACAAAGAAGAAGCATACAGTAAATGCATGAGCAAGTTGAGTAGGAAGCCAAATAAGTTCTTGAAAAATAGTTATGAAGCCGTGACTTTGAAACAAAAAAACACAATCAGCTTGTTTTGATACCCAAGGCAATTTGTTAGGTTTGGTTTGTGCATAGAACAGCCAGATCAGTAGGAAATCCTGATTTCGAGTGTATTTTGGTTTATTGCTTTTGTCTAAGGTATTGAAAACGATATGAGTGTATTCTTTTAATTAGGGCCAAATACTGTTTTTATTTACTGTCTTTTTCTTTGTCACCATCTCTTCCAATTTCTTAGAAGTTGTGGTTTGTGTTGTTTTATACAATCTTTTGGTCCACATGGCCATGCAAGACGACTCATTCAGGCCGTGACAATCAGAAGAGTTTCAGGAAGACTTATTCTAAATTGACAAAGCAAAAGCCAAGTCAAAAAGACTTATTCTGAACTGCTCTGTCTTCATAAAAGATCTAAAAAAGAAATAGTCATTTGGGAAATATACCTTTTTTATAATAGCGTGACCAAAAATCGCACTCATGTTTGTCATTCATGTATCAATTTTCCACCCAGGGCCTACAATAACATTTCTCATCTGCCCCCAAACTTATACTACTGCCTATGTACACACAAAGATATTCACAAACCAACTATCTCCCAAAACATTTTACCAAGAAAGAAAATGGGGGCCAGAATTTCATGAAAATCAAATGCCTTTTAATTGGTTCTCAAGAAAATTGCTTCAGGGATGCAATCGGACAAGTCTTCATCTCTTTGCAGCAAATTCTCACCTTTTTCTATAAACAAAAAAATATAATTTCTTTTCTCTATAACCTTAACTCTGCAAAAATGCTCTTACTATTCTTCTGCTTTTTATTGTCCTCTTGGAAATGAATCCTGTCGAGTCAACTCATAGGCTCCATTTGGGAGTGTTTGATTCTCCGTATCTACCGTACTTGCAGTACTTGCTTTTGAGCAAAGGAAGAAGAAGGAAGATGTATATATTGTGATATGCCAAATGCTGCAGATCATTTTATGCACCAATCATGAGAGAGAGAGAGAGAGAGAGAGAGAGAGAGAGAGAGAGAGAGAGAGAGAGAGAGAGAGAGAGAGATTTTCATTATATGTACCTGTGCCAAACCCAGTAGCTTTCACTGCTCTCCAGTATCCAACTAATTACTGCCATGGCTAATGCAGTTACACCTGCAAGTACAAAGCCCCAACGAAATCTTCTAACAATCGTCTTAAAAAGATTCTTGAGCCACCCCCTAACTGCTTGCATCCTGTGTAATACTTGGTAGTTTAGAAAACGAAGTGGAATAGATAATCACAACTACAGAATTGGCACCACAAAATTTCTATTATACTTAAGGGCAAAGGGGTATCCGCAACTTATCCGGTAGGGCTATTAAACTCAAACGGGGTTTGAGCTCATTGAAGATGCCTGCTCAGTCCATGCTAATTCAAAATAACATCTAAATGTTGGAAGGATTGCTTTTATTATAATTCTTCAGTCATAAATTGACAGTGAGGTATATCATATGTGTGCACAAAATTTACGGCATTGGTCGTTCAAAAATGAAATGTAAGTAGTAGAGAAAAAGAAACTTATTCCACAAATCAAAGTAATGTACTTAACAAAAGTCTTGAGGTTTTTTTTTTATGTATTGATTGCATATTTAGCTGAAATAGATAAATTTTCTTGGCAATGCTTAATGATTGATATAGTTAAGAAACCCACCTCTCATGCATATTTAAGGAGAATCTGATCGAAAAGGAAAATGACCTACACTTGGTTGACAATTCTACCAGCCATCCAATAAGAAGAGCCACGGTGCCAATTGCCATTACAAGAATAATGTTGGCTGGCCTGCAAAGTTCAACATGGTTAGATGCATGATTTAAAATGCACTGAATCTTATGTCCATCAACCGAAGGTACCTGGTGGCCTTAGTATATGCCATAAGGGCAGTAAGGATTGCAACGGCTGTGTGTACTGCTCTCTTAAGACCTTCATCGAGTGTACCTAGGTACACAAATGTGCTCACTACAGCCATGAACGAAAGCCAGAAGTCCATGAACTGAAAATTCAAGATAACTAATCAATATTATTCTAACTACAAACAACAAGAGAGAGAGAGAGAGAGAGAATTCATACTGTGGCAACTAAGCATCATGGGGTGAGAGAGCGAGAGAGAGCTTTAGCACAATGTAAATTACTGCTTAATAATATGGATCTCTCTCTATCACACGAAAAAACCCATCTCTTAAACGATTGAACACTAACTTCAAAAACCCCTACGCATTTGCCATTATTTTGCATATTCTGTTCTCATTGTTTATTCTATTTTACTAGTGTCTTCACAAGTTTGTGACACCAAATCTTTGAGAATATTATCTTTCTATAATATGTAAAACAAATGTTTGACTCGGGGTGGGCACAATTTCGGGTCAACCCAACCAAACCGACCGACCAAATTATAAGAGGTTGGTTTGGCCTAATAACGAGAGGTCTTGGGTCCAAGAAATCATAAACCGCTATATATGAGTTGGGTTGGGGTTAGGACCAAAACCTAGGGATGGGCACAATTTTGAGTCAACCTAACCTAACCGCCCAACCCGATCACAAGAGGGTTGGGTTGGTTTGGGTTGGCCTTGTAATGAGCGGGTCTTGGATCCAGGAAATCACAAACCGATATGTTCGGTTGGGTTGCCGGTTGAGGCAAAAACCGACCCAACCCAACCCATGCCCACCCCTAGGTTTGACCATAATTATATCTTTAAGAAGGAAAAGAGAGAAAGAAGTGCACCTGTAAAACTCCAAAGCCCAGAGGACACCAGGTTCCCACATCACATGCATGATATATTCCACTTGCAATTCCGCTAGATGTAAATATTATCCACTCTGCCAATGCCTATATATAGAAATCATGGTCTCCTTGTCAAAAGAAAAGAAAAAAAGGATTCCAGTTGGATAAGTAGTTGAGGTTTAATTATCAAAGAGTTGGTACAAATACAAGAAACCTACCCTGGTATATCACGAAAAAAATAAAAAATTACTGAACCTACTTGAGTTTTCATAATCACTAGACCTCTCTGTAGTTTTTCAAATATAAGAATTCACTCTCGTTGGTATCAGTTCAAACTCCTTTTAAGATAATCTAATGGGAAAAGCTGTTCACTTCCAGAAGTATTTCTTATATAAGCCAAAGTATATTATTGCTTTTTGTTTCAAGAAGTCTTTAGTTATTGTGAATCAAATTCAAAGATAAGTAACAAGAGCATTACCTTCTGTCGAAGGGCCCAGAAGGCAGGAAGTGCTGCCGCAGCATTCGACGCAATAAGAAAAATTGATTGCCATACGTGCCCTATGCCAATTTTCAGCCAGAGAAATAGGTAAAAGAACAATTGTTGAGCATAATACTGACTCGTGGAACTAGTTTGCAATGTGATTAATATCTATGTTAAATAAAATAAAACCACTTCAAAGTCTTTTTTTTTTCTAAGTATTGTCTCACGTAGCTAAGAACTATGGAAAGTTAACACAGCACTGAAGTAGTTTGATCGATCAATGGAGGGCATTGATCGAGTCCGGAGGGCAACAAAAGTTAATAAAAAGTCAACGAAGGGAAACAAAAGTCAACAAACACCAGTTGCCTAGACAACAGTTTCATATAAATTTGACATAATACATACCATGATGTGATACAAGTTCAATGCTACAGTCAAAGCCTCCATGGTCTCGATCACATGAGCAGTAGCTGTGAGAAAAAAAAAATTATATTACCAAATCATACTGATCATAGTGACTCTGGAAAGATTACAAATCTAGGTGTCAGCTATCTCTCCAACAAAGAAATTTAAAACAAAGACATTCGAAAAAATTAAATTTAAACATAGTAGATAAGAAAAAAACATAAGGGTAGGGTTGAACATAAACCTGTATGTTGTTAATCCACTAACATCTAAGCTAGTATCGCATCTCCCATGTGAGGAGCATCGTCTTGGGCATCTTTCAAGGGAAATAGACATGGTAGTCTGAAATTTGGACACACCACTGGTGATGTTGAGATGCCTTAGTCCAAAACCCCAAGTACCTTCTCTAATATACAAAATGTAAAAATCAACTTTGTTTTCACTTGAATTATACAAGTTGAAAAACATGGAGCCAACACTACTGCTTGTCTTGTTGGCAAAATAATAGTCCCAGCTAGTAAGAGATGGTAATCCGCCAAATCTAGCATATACTTCATAATTAATTTTTGCATCTGATGCTAATCGAATGTGGATATTTCCTCCAGCTGCACCACGAGGAATGTCCAAAATAAAGTAAGTCCATGTTTCGTCTGGTTCTCCATGAAGCGAAGAATTGGTTAAAAGCGAATCAAGAGGAAAATTGGCTGAATCAGGAGACACTTTTTCACTGACAGGTAAATAATAGGATTCAAAGTAGCCTGAACCTTTCCTCAGAGCCGTCTGCAGACAACCATTTTCAGATTGTCAATAAATAATTCCTGCCAATAGGTTTCTTGAAGCATCAAGATAAAGATAAAATACTGCAGCAATTAATCTATTTGTAAACTCTCTTTAAAGAGAAACTAACATGAATAAGAAAATCTAAATTACATAAATTCATCTAATATGGCAACATGCAGAATGTTCTTTGAAACCCATTTTCAAAACATTGTTCAAAGTAGCCTGAACCTTGGCAAAAAAAAAAAAGTATTGCCATGTTATCGATACATTATTGACAATATCAACACAAAATACATCCAAAGGTCGGATGTCCTCCTCAGAAAATTTCTGTATTGTGGAATCAAACAAATAATCTGGTACTTTAAAGAAATTAATATTTTCCAGAACTTTCGCATAAGCAGAAACACATTTATCAGCAAACTCACCTGAAGGTTGTACATTTCCCTTGTACAATTTGCTCCAGCCTTTCCCACTGGACATTCAAGCAGTTTTGATTCCATGGAGTAGCAAACTTTCATGTCAGTATCTGAACTCCCTCCAAGTTCTTTTGAGAGGTTGACAGGTAAAATAGTAATGTACCAGCGACCAACCTTTGGAAAGTGTATGACTATTGGGGATTTGTTTATATTACTGGAATAGTCATTCACAGTTTCTGAAGGTATTGCACCATGCCGTGCAAAACAAATTAAATTAATACCACTGGCATTCTTGGTTTTATTCGATGATGTTTCATTTAACCAAACATCAATTGCAACAATTTTTAACTCTTGTGATACTCCCACTACATCCAAAGAGTAGAATTTTGGCTCTCCATCTCTATGACAAGAAGTGTCAAAATTGTTTTTGCACGAAATCACATATTCAATTGTCTGGTTGTAAAAACCAGCTTCTGAAGAATTGTCTGCAGGACTGTAGCTGTCAGATAGAGCACAAGAAAGTGGGTTAATTGTCTGATTGCAGTCTGGGCCCCACATGGTTAGGGTTGTACATCCTTCCACGGTAATGTTGGCACTGAAGGAGTAAGCTGGAGCGCGATTAATCTGCAATTTTAGCATCATAGACTTAATTAAGTATTCAAATTAATGTAAGTTTCATGATTATACAATACCCTTCACTGAAAAACAGAAAGAAATAGATAAACTAGAAAAGAAAAACCAAAACTACAGTCTATTAGGATTGCTTGGAACTGGCATCCGCAGAGACAGGTTCATCTTTCAGATATCAACTTTAAGAAATAGTTTGTGGACTTTCCTTCATTTCACTACCAATGCAACAAAAAGTTGCACTTGAGCAGATTCTAATGCCTTCTATGGGGTACCAAAATACAGCTCCTATTAACTCAACATGAACAACCACTCAGATTCCAACGCCTTCTATGCAAAGGCAGGTTAACCTTTCAGATATCAACTTCAAGATATAGTTTTTGGACTTTCCTTCATTTCACTACGAATGCAACAAAAAGTTGCACTTGAGCAGATTCTAATGCCTTCTATGGGGTACCAAAAATACAGCTCCTATTAACTCAACATGAACAACCACTCAATTAGCTTCAACTTCTGAAGTGGTTTTGTTTTTCACACAATTTTCATTTTTGAGCATGAATACCATGCACATTTCCCTATTACCTGTACATCACGATGTTGATATTTATATAATAAACAAAAGAAAAGAAAGAAAAATTATCAGCCCTTTTCATCTTCCAATAACACGCATTTTGCTTCTTATATTATTTTGATGAGAGATGGGATCAACATAACTACAGACTTCCCAAAAGGCATAGCATAAAACAAAACAAATGTAAAACATTAAGTGGTAGATATCAGAAACAAGTCATAAAAATAATGTAAAAAATCTAAGGATAATAAAATATACCATCTTTGATTGTGTCCTTGTAGGTCCAATGCCATTGAAAAGACCAAAATACCAAACTCCTGGAGAAATCTGAACAACAGTTTCGTAAGACCCACAATTTTTTTTTTTTTTTTTTTTGGGTATATAGAAAATAATTTTTTTACCAAAAACAAGAAAAGAATCATGAACGAACTACCGAATTGTTCCATCAGCATATTCCCTCTCCAATATTATATATTTAACTTATGATACAAAGAATAAGTAAAGGAATTGACGATAGACCTGCTCATTTGTCAACTTCACTGTAAAATTTTTTTGCATGGGATAGCACTGCTCTGAACTCTGAAGAGCTTCTATTCCCTTAAATGAACCATTGGAATGGGGAACTAGAACTGCCATAGTAGAATATCCATTCAATAATCTTTTCAATCATAATTCAAGTAGGATGCACAACTGAAAATCTAAATGCATCTAAACTAAAAACCAGTAGTTTGCAACAGTCAAACAGATTGTTTAAGTATACCAGCTGTTATTAATTGATTAAGCAGATGCATTCATGTTAAGTAATAGTTGACAAACAATGTCGGGTGCACGAACTGTAGCTGATTAACCAGAGACATGTGACCAAAGCATATAAAGTACTAGAAAGGAACCATTTTGTCATAATGACTCAGCAAGTAGAACCTTTGGGAATTCGTAATGCCAATTCGATGAAAAGGAAATTAATCATGGCAGACTTTGCAGTCTTGACTCTCCTGAGGTATAGCTATATGTCAAGTTAAGCTCTCGTGGAATACTTTTGACATGCATGTTGATCAGAAATGTTATTACGGGATACAAAGCACTAGATCGAGCACAAAGTCAAAGAAGTATGCATATGGATGGAGACTATGGGGTAATATTTGTCCACACACACTTCAGTTTAATCCAACCCTTTATCTAAATCTAGGTGAGATTACCTGAATCCATTAGTGAACTGTTAACATCCGGCAGCGGGGGGCTACCATCTCTGAAGCAAATCAATGGCAACGTACTTTTAGGAACCTTTGCTATGTCTCCAGTAGCCTGAGAGTAGTATGAACCATGAGCAAGGATGCAAAGTAATCAAAATGTATTAAATGATAATTTTGATGGATCTAGAGGCTTGTTTCATAGCAAAACTCCAATTTCATTAATACAATGTAACAGTGAAAAAGTAAAGTGCGTATGAATAGAAAAGCAATTGGGGAAAAAATAAATCCAGAAAACAACTTTCATTTGGGAATCAACTTTCACAAAAGGAGAAGTGGAAGATTTAAACCCTGATAAACATATACTTACACGGTGTACGTCCGAGATCATCGCCACTGACATTGACGAGAACCATGGTGGCAATTCAACTATAACAAGGCAAAACATGAAAACCAGTAAGATATTGTGCAATTAACGATTAGATATTGGATGCTGAGTTTAAAATAAAACTGCCATTTAAACAAATCACTCATCACATGATAATCGACATACAAATAAAATACTGAAATAAGCTTGCTTGTGATTCAACCAATCCCAAGCCAAGAACCAGAAAGATATATTTTCCAGACTTGGTTTCAAACATGATCACAGAAAAAGTTAAGAACTTTTCAAACAAAACAATCTCAAAACTAGAAACATAGTATAATTTAACAACAGTAAAACCAAAATCAATGCACTTATAAAAATTCCCACAACTCTTCAAATAAATAAAAATTCAACATTTTGACTACGACCCATCGAATATTAAACCCCATATTCCTTCCCAAACCATATAAGAACCAAATGAATCAAAATTCTAAAAGGGTTATTGAAAAGCTACTCCTTCACCTCTAATATAGCGGAACCCAGAGGGCCCAACCGTGGTTGGTGGGTAGCTAAAGCTGGAGACAGTGAAGCTATTGTACGGACCCAGTTCGCCATATGAACAACAACGGCTAATGAAGCATATAAAACACACAAAAAGTCTCAGATTCAAATAGGAAGAGGTACAAAGAATCGAATTCGAAGCCATAGAGCTTCTGATTCTTGGAAGAGACGGGCTTATTGTTTATTAAGAGTACTTATATTCAAATACTTTAGTATAGTCAATTAGCGGTCGTTTAAATGGTAAATTGAGGGAGATTTGTGAGTGGACGCCTTTGACTTGTGCAAGTCTTAGTCATCCATGGCTACCGGTCTGTTTTTATTTTCAGTCTTCTTTCTTTCCTAAAGTTTTTGGACGGTGAGGTGAAATAACCAAACGAAACGCTATAAATTAGCGTTATAGAATTTTTTGTCCTTAATTGTCAAAATAAAAAGATTTTATTGTCCTTACTAATCAGAAGGTGTGAGTATAGTTATTAAGGGTTCGTTTAAAAGTAATTCTAAATAAGCTAGAATCACTAATGGAGCGTGTTTCTCCATATATCACTTCAAGTGATTTTGGATGTGTTTGTGATTTTTGTATATCTAAAACCACTCCCAAACAAACTTAAATTCATTATTTAAATTATTGATGTGGGTTATTTTCTTATCTTAAATAATATAGAGAGAATAAATTTTGTTATGTAAAAATTAAATAGTTTTTAATCTAATAGCACTTATATATTTGTTTGAGGAGATTTCAAACTCTATGTTATAAAACAAAAAAAAATTGTTTCGTAATTAATTTCTAAAATGTAAAATATTAATATGTATCCAAACAAATTGTTTAGTTGATGATAAATTTAGTGAGACTAGCCTTATGGTTTCTTTCAACAAATAATTGAGTTTGTACTTTCCAAAAAAAAAAAATATTTGAGTGTGCAATAATAAAGTAGGTATGCATAATAAAG
Source organism: Prunus persica (assembly GCF_000346465.2). NCBI lineage: Eukaryota > Viridiplantae > Streptophyta > Magnoliopsida > Rosales > Rosaceae > Prunus > Prunus persica. The sequence continues at coordinate 22,000,424 of NC_034010.1, forward strand.
ATAATATTCTTCTAATTTCGGTAAATAATCAAAGATGTGTTATTTTATTACAATAATAATAAGTGGTTACAAATGCACGTCAAAATCACAAGATCGTAGAAATAAAAAAAAAAAAAAAGAGGACACGCACTTGAATTCAGCCGTCGGATAGAGAAATAGACACCACACATGGAGTGCATCTATAAAACTCGAAATAAATAATATGCTTAATTGGAATTTTGTGATGCGTGCTAAGAGATAATTGGTTACTCGCTAAAGAGCAAAAGATGGAATGATTTATTAGTAAAGCTCTTGTGATGCATGCTTTTCCCGTTATACTTTTCCAATTGTGGTCTATTTTCTCATGTATGCTTAAGTTTTCATTTTAACACAAATAGTATAAACTTTTTTTTATATGGAAGAGCGATAGTGTTTTATTGATTGATAGGAGGATACGCAACTAGTATAAAAATGGGACTATGTCATCGAGAATTATGCGAGTTTCTCTACACATGCAGGCTTATTCATTGGTCTAACTGAATAGCTTACCCACTTAACCACAAAGACGAAAAGTATGTAAAATATGTGCAATCAAAATAAACTTTAAATGGGATTATATGTGTTTCACTCTAACTATTCATTCGTCTAATTGAATAGCTTACTCACATCACCTTAGTAAAGATTGTTCCACTCCAACCAAAACAACTCACAAGATAAACACAATCTTTTTTTCTCACCATTGTCAAATTTATGGTCCTACCCTGCCTCTCGCAGTATCTCCTCACTTGTTAGTTATATGATTAATTTATTATGATAGTAGCGTTATATACATCTTAAAACACATAATAGTTTCCCAATATTAATAACGACCAACAAATGCAAAAAATTATTGACTGCGATGATCACATTGTTATATAGGATTTTTCCAAAAATGGTATCAAGACTGTTTGTAGACAGTACATCACACAAGTACACTTGTCAGAATCGTACATAAGAATCTCCAAACAAGCTTCAAGACAAAAAAAAACACACACACACGACATTGTGCTCTGTGCGTTAAAATCTCCGCCCCTAAGCTAGGAATAAAAATACTCAATAAACAAAACAACCATGGCCCTCCACATCTAAATTCTCTCTCCTTGTCTTCTTTACGTTTTTTTTTTTTTGGGTTCTCTCTCTTTCATTTCTGAGATCAAAACGGTCAAACATTAGAACTTCACACAAAGACACAAGCAGAGGCTCTGTTTTGTTGGTCTCCCTCCAAAGAAAACCCACAACAACAACAACAACAAAGTCGCAGAGTTGAGAGAGAGAGAGAGAGATGAGTATGATCGATTTGATCACGAGGGTTGATGCAATATGCAAGAAATACGACAAGTACGACATAGATAAGCAGAGGGAGCTCAACAATGTTTCTGGGGACGATGGATTTGCTCGTCTATACGGTGCAGTCCAGGCTGACCTCGAAACAGCTTTACAGGTCTCATTCTCTGCCCTCTTCTTTTCTCTACTTTTTTTTCGTAACAAAATATGCGTTGTCTCTGGCTGGCTGCTGAGAAAGCTGAAAGAAAGAAAGAGAAAATAAATGGAAATTGAAAATCTAATCCCATGTTTCATGTATGTTGAGGTTTGCAGTTTTAGTCAACTCTGAGAAATGAAGCTTTTTTTTTTTTTTATCCCACAAATTTTCTCTGTGTTTAGTTAAACTGGAGCTTTATGTTTGGATTAGTATGACTTATGTGTATAATTCGTTGGTATTGTAAGAAATCGGAGATGGTATCAACCGAGAAGAACAGGGCTACTGCTGTTGCTATGAATGCCGAGATTCGACGGACAAAGGCTCGTTTGCTTGAGGAGCTCCCCAAACTGCGAAGACTTGCCCCTAAAAAGGTTTGATGATCCTTTCTCATTTTGATGCTTGTGTCTTTGTTTGATTGTTCAAATAGGTTTCTTTACTTAATTTTTTTCCTTGGTTTTCAAGAAATTTCGCAACTTGCTATTAGTTTTCGATCCAAAATACTCCTTTTTGGCTTGAGATTAATTACTTGGTGCGGTTGTCACTCGCATTGTTTGGTTAGAATGTTTGCGTATCATACAAACTAAAGACTGAAATCTTTTCAATTGTGCTATTAGGGTTGCATTTTGCGGTTAATTTTAGACTTAGCATATTTTGGTCTGCTGATACTGTAAGAATTACAAACGTTAATCATGCATAGGTGAAAGGGCTTTCGAAAGAAGACCTTGTTGCTCGGAGCGATTTAGTTTCTGTACTGAAGGAGAGGATAGAATCAATACCAGATGGATCCACAAGTGGAGCTAAACAAACTGGTGGGTGGACAGATTCAGCCCCATACGCAGGAATCAAAATTGATTCGACTTCAGGTAATCAATACTATTGTTTCCGTACGGATTAGAGGCTAATTAAACCATTTTTAACTTATTTTAATGCCTTCACCTAATTTGAATCAGATGGGAGATATGATACTGAGTACTTTCAACACACTGAGGAGTCGGATCGCTTTAGGCAGGAGTTTGAAATGCGAAGAATGAAACAGGCAAGTATCTGTAATTGAAATTCTCATTCTAATTCACATGCTTAGCAAGGGGATGGAATGCAAGCTCCTGCTGTAATTTTTTTTTTTTTTTAATTGCACCATTTGGTTGAAGAACTCTCAATGCAATAGGGCTTTGGAAATTTTAGGTCATTTTTGTTCAACTTAGTTGGTGCTGAAAATCCTTACGTGGGAGATTAATTTGACTTCATACAGGATCAAGGTTTAGATGTTATAGCAGAAGGATTGGACACATTGAAAAATATGGCCGGTGACTTGAATGAGGTTAGTTCATACCATTAACCAGTCACTTTTTATTTTTTTATTTTTATTTATTTTTAATGGTGATTGTTTTAATTATATATATTTTCTGTACAGGAAATAGATAGGCAAGTTCCCTTGATGGATGAAATTGATGATAAGGTAAATCCTCTGTCTTTTAATTTTCTTTTCTTTTTTTCTGGATGAGGTGTTTTTTCGTTCCGGTTCATCATAGAGATATCGTTATTTTGTTCCGATTTGTCATAACATTATAAGATCATCCTTTAAAATCTCTATTTTAATTACGTTGAAATCATTCCAGGTTGACAGGGCAAATGCTGACCTTAAAAATACTAATGTGAGACTCAAGGATACCATAATCAAGGTAAATATGCGTTGTGCATTTTTGTAATTCAATTTTGACGGGAAGCAAGGAAAGCTTTGGTTGAGCAAAACACCCCTCTTTCTGCCTTTCACCTCTTCACACCCTTACAATTTTGTTTCAGCTGAGGTCCAGCCGGAACTTCTGCATCGACATCACCCTCCTGATTCTAATTTTAGGAATTGCAGCCTATTTGTACAAGTAAGTTTGATCTGTTTGCTGCATTAAACATTACAAGTCTGACCAGGTTTCTTTCGTTGCATCGATACCGTCTTCCTGTGTTACATTTCTCAGTATGTAGCCTAGAACCACAGAAAACCAAACTAAAAAATCATGTGATTTTTATATTTATGCTTCTCTGTTGCAGTGTCTTGAAGTGAATTAGGTAATCCAGCAACTATTTCCAGGAGTCCTCTACTTCAGTGATTACGGATAAGGGAACCGTATATGAAGATTTCATCTCATACGGCTCAAACAGAAATACCCAAATACTAGTTCTAACGGATATGTGTGTAATAGAAAGTTTGAAATTTCTTACCCATTTATTTTGGAATAATCCTTTCAGGGGGGACAATTTTAGAGGTTATATCAATGTGTGGCGTGAGGTTTCTAGGTGTATATGAGCTTCCCTCGTCCAATTTTATATCAATGATACTTGACCCTAACTTTCTACGTTTCCTTAAATAACCAGTCTTAGCAAAACATTGCAAAGGAATGCCATTTGGAAGGGTACAATTTTACCTGAAAAATTCATGTAAACACCCAATACATTAACCTTTTGTTTTTGTTTTTGTTTTCCAACATGACATTTTATACAAAAATCCGAATATCTCCAAGGAAGTATGCAAATGAAATAGGCAAAATTGTACTATAACAACCTAGGTGGCATGTTGCCTACCGCCTCATGAAAAAAGTTAGTTACTCCAAGGGACTAGACAATGCAAGTTTACAAATCATTATTATATTATTTACTTTTATCTTTTATATTTACTATTATATTTTACAAAAAGTAAGTAAGAGATTGGAGATGATATTATATTATAAAAAGCAAGTAGGGCCCAATATACCTCTTCACTTTGAAGTAGGCAATATTGCCTTGTTGAGGAGAAGTATGTATATTTTGACTATCCAATTGCCTCTTTCTTTGGAGCATGAAAATGCTGATGTGACTAGGCAAATGAGGTTTGCCTACTCTTTTGCCTCTTCCTTTGGAGATGCTTAAAGGGAGTATGCAAATGAAATAAGCAAAATTGTACTATAACAACCTAGGTGGCATGTTGCCGACGCATTTGCCTCGTGAAAAATATTGATCACTCCAAAGGACTAGGCAATGCAAATGTACAAATCATTATTATATTTATATATATAAAAATTGGTAAAGAGAGGCCTAAGCCCAAACAACACTTATATTATTTATTTTTATCTTTTACATTTACTATTATATATATTGATAAGAAAAATGAAAATTACAAACAAAAACCACGTGGGCACACAGGCCCAAAGAGAGTATGTGAGAGAGTGAAGATGATATTTTATTATAAAAAATAAGTATGGCTTAATATTACCTCTTTACTTTGAAGAAAGCAATATTGCCTTATTGGAGAGAGTATGTATATTTTGTCTACCCATTTGCCTCTTCCCTTGGAGCATGAAAATACTTATATGGCAAGGCAAATGAGATTTGCCTATTCATTTTCTTCTTCCCTTGTAGATGCTCTTAGAGAGCCTGTTTGGAGAGAAAATTCTCAACTAATCACTAGTCATTTTCTAATTTGTTGTTAAAAAATTGAAACACACTAAGAACTAATTAGAAAATGACAAGTGGCTAGGTGAGAATTTTTCTTGTCAAGTAGGCGCTTAAGAATTTTTGTATAAAATGTCACTATAAAAAATCTATTAATTTATTGGTACCCAACTTAAAAAATAATAGTGATATGATATCACGAGGAATTTATAGATCAATAAACAAGTTTTTTTTTTATTTTTTCAAACGAATAAACAAATGCTTGATCTTCCAAAGACTAGCTAGTGGTTGTATTATCATAAAATTGATCCTAAAAAAAAATTGTTGCCTAGCTGTAAATGCACGTGTCGATCAGTAGGGCTGTTCATTAAGCCCAAGCACTTCAGGCCAAGAGGGCCGTTGGAGAGTCCATTTCCAATTTGATTTTGGAAATTAAGTTCATTTATGATTTTGAGCGTATTTTTGCAACACATAGAAAGGTAATCCTGTAAAAATCTACATTATGTTCATTTAATTTATTTTAAGATTTTAAGGTAGATCATGTAAAATTCCTATAAAAAAGAGTAGACCCAGTAAATTTTTTATTTTATTTTAAAGGAAGCTGATTTTCTCACTCCTCTTTTGTTCACTTACACTTCCTTTGTTGAAAATCTTATGTTCTCACTCCTCGTTTGTCTATTTACACTCCTTTGTTGGAAATTGTAAGTGAATAAAAGAGGAGTGGGAATTCAAAATGAGATGATTAGGTGGGTTGTGAGTATTAACCAATTTACGATCTCCTTTTATCAATCAATTAAAATTATTCATGCAAATTAGGGAAAACTAAACTCTCAATCCTATGCGTAAAAAGTGTCAAAAGCTTAGCAAAAATGACCACACATTAACATAAAAACTAACCAAACACTCTTAAGTAGCCTTAGTGACTTAAAGTGTTTGTTTTCCTTAACCAACATGACATTATCACCTATTAAATTTCTTAAATTTTAAGTTTAACTAATAAGTCATAAAAGAAACTAATTTTTTTCCTAAACACACTCAAATATTATTTAATCCAATTTAACAAAAAATTGTACATAATAAATAAAAATATTATGTAAAGTGCAATGCATTTACACTCGCAACTCATATATAGCACTGCAAGTCTATCAATAGTTGTCGGTTAACCATTTTTCATAAAAAAAAAGAAGTGTGTGTACAGTTGACGGCCTCAATATTTTGTCTATATGGGGGCATGGTGGGTTGTGGAATAAATTGCAGAAATTAATTTTTGCTATTTGGTGGCCTAAATGGGATTTCGTGGGGGGCTAAAACAATTAATAAGTAGTACTTTGGACCTATTTTGTTGTATGAAAGCTTGACAAGTTCACTGGAGTGTACGCAGATGCCCACAGTTGGCATTGAGTAGTTCTGCCAATGCAGGATGAGGGATAAGAGAGAAGTAGAAGGAAATAGAGGAAAAGATAGGGAAAGAGGAAGGGGTAGAGAGAATGAGAGACATGTTGGCGCAAGCAGAACGAGATGGGGGGTTTCGATTCATAAGGAGGTGGGGCCGCTGGTTTTCGTTGCCCAAATTTTAAAGGGTAAAACTGATATGGTAATGGAAAGGGGGTATGATCAACAAATTTGGGGTGTTTGTGGCTCTTGATTTTCTTTTATGTTCAAGCCATCTTTGAAGATCTTCTACGATAAAGAAAAAACCTTTAAAATAAAATATGTGATTGAAAACATATTATAGAGTAGATTTAGGAGAATTCAACTAGTTATGACCTCTTGTTAGACAATCATATAATTGGTGTTGTCATATAACGAATATGACCGCGCAATTAGACATGATTACATTCACCCAATCTTCAATTCCGATTCACATTTTGACAATAACATGCCAGATTGTCTTGAGAAAATTCATCAAATCCAGCAATCTTTTACATTTTCGTAGAGTAAGTTGTATATATTTTAAAACAAGTTTTGTTTCATAATTAATTTTGTGACGTTTATAGCTTCTTGGTTTCCACACAAAATTGATAATTTTAATAGAAAATGACGCGTGTGTTCTTGTCGGTTGACTATTACAAGTGGTTAGAAGAGTCCAATTAGTAATAACTCTTGCCAGACATTATGTAAGCTGTTGTACAACGAATATAACCGCACTTCTAGACACGATTTCACCTAGTGAACAACTCTAATTCAAAGTACCACAATTTAAAACACCAGACTATGTTGAGAAAATTCATCTGAATCCAGCAACCTACTACATTTTAGGATAGTAAATTATAGAAACCCTAAACATATTTCATTTTCATAATTGATTTTGTGAAATTAAATGTCTCCTTGCTTCCTCTTTCTTCAAAGGTGATAATTTTGATGAAAATGAAACATGCGTTTTCTTTGTGGGTTTAGGCAGCCTATTCTATTCCAATGTCCAAACACCTTTCTCTTACCCTTTCTCCTCATTCAAATGATATGATAAAATACAAGAACACAATATTTACAATAAATAAAATCGTATTATAAATTAGGGATAACTTTGAATTTTAAAAAAATAATATATACTAATGCATGCGTGTACCTCTGCTGAATTAGGGATTTGCTTGTAAATAATTCAACGTTAAATATCCATATTTGGGAAAAGACCAACTGAAAGTCACTTAGGATGTTTGTTTACGTTTCACGTCACTTTCGAATAACAATAACCTGAAATTTGCTTACATACAAAAATAAAATAATTACGTACGAATTTTTTATTTTCTATTTAAAAAAAAGAGGGAATTTGTTTAAAAAATCATGTGAAGACTGTGAACTTGAATGGGCCGCTCTCTAACCACACCGCCACGTGGCGCAACCAAAATGTGGGCCACCAAATTCTGTGTACTTTGCATGGAGATAATTTCCCAAAAAAGAAAATAACTCTTTTTTTAAAAAAAAAATTTAAAAAGGGTGTGATTTTTATAAGTTTATATTCTTTCATCATTAAGAATCTCTCGTTCAGCCACATCACACCGAACCTACAAACTGCTGGAAATTACGAAACGGCCCTTTCATTTTTTAAACTTTCACTAGCACAATTGTTTGAGTACACCGCATTCACACTCTAACAAAGCTCTCTCATTTCTGTCATGTACCGGAGAGGGACTACGCTCACCCGCGACAAAATGCAACGACATGTGCAACTAAATTACCTCTAATTTCTGTGAACCCTAAACACCCCCCGTCCCCGTCCCCCTCCCCCCCACCCCTATAATCACAAATTTCTTCCACTCTCACTCACATAAGGGACTTCAGAGATCTCGCCTTCACCGGCTTTCTCATCCGCTTCCGCCCGCTCTCCCCGCTGCGAACATCATCATCAAAGTCATCCTCGTCGTCATCGTAGTCATCCACATATTCGAATTTCTTCTCATCAATTTGAGAAGACGAAGATTGAGTAGGAGGAGTAGTTGAAGTAGTAGTAGTGACTCTATCTTCATCAATCTTGGGCTCTTCCTTCTCCTTATCCCCGCCCCTCTTTCGCCCCCACAGCGGGCCAAACCCCGAATAGTAATAGAATTCGTAAGGGTTTGAGGAGGATCCCCTCTTCGCCTTGGCCCGGGAGCGGCGGGCTCCAGCTGACAGTACCTTGCTCGCAGCTTCCCGGGGGCCCTTATTGTTGGAAGCAATGTTGGTATTATGGTTAGACCTAAGCAGGGATAAGTGATGGTTGCAGAAAGACTGGCCGAGTTTGGCTCTCTTCTTGCAATGCCAGCCCTTTCCATCGTTCTTCTGGCAACACGCGTAGCTTGATCTCCTCCCTTCCTCTTCGTTATCGTCGTCCAATAACTCTTTCGAATTCGAATCCTTTTTGTCATCAGCGACGGGCTCTTGTTCCATCTGCACGGCTTTCTCTTTGCCGATATCCATCATCGACGCAACGCTGCGTTTTGCATTATTTTATACACAGCAACATTTCAAGCAGAGCCGCGAGAATTTTGAATAATATTATAAAGAGCGAGAAGAAAAAATAAAAAAAATAACAACGAAAGGCAGCAGAAAAAACCCTAATGCCTGAAATGATAATATCGTACGAAATTGGAGACAAATGATTGGAACCATCGAGGTATAGATCAAAGTGGTGTACCTTTCAGCAGCTCCGAGAGAATCACCGAAGCTCCCATTGTTATTTACATAGAAGCTCTCTTCCAACTACACACAGCAACCCAAAAGGAAAAGAAAGAACAATAAAAACCAACGAAAGCTCGAATTTTCTGTGGAAAATATCAGAAAATGAGGAAGACCCATTAACCTAATCGAGCATCGGGAGCTAAATACACGACGACAGTGGGAAATTTTAGGGTTTTTGGGGAACCCTAATGTTGGGGGAGGGGAAACCCATGGAACCCAAAGAACCCAGAAATAATGAAAACCCTAGTGAAGGAAATGCAGGTGGAGGAAGACGAATTAAACAGAGGGAGCTTCTGCTTCCAAAAGGGTCTCCACAGATCTACCCAGAAATTAAAAATGAAGAACAAAAAGCTCAGATAGAGAGAGATAAGCAAGAGAGAGAGAGTGACCTGGTTCGAGTCTGGACCAAAGGAAATAACATCCCATGGGGATTGATTTAACTGGCACACGTGTGCCTGGAGGTCCTCCGCAGCTGGAGCGTGCGACGAGAACAGGAGAGGGGAGACCTTGGCGTTCTTCCTGATCCGCATCTCCAAATCTTCTTTCTTCTTCTTCCTCCTCCTCTTCAAAAACCAACAGCTCAGATAGATAAAACACAGAGAGATAGAGAGCCGCAGGGATGTGTTTGGCTGCTGGGATTTTTTTTTCTCGCACTTTCTCGTGTGTTTTCTCGCTGAGAGAGGAGAGGGTTGGGGGGCTCGGGGGTTGTGGTGGGTTTGTGGGGGATGGGTTTGTTTGTGCAGATCTCACACAACTCGATATAATCAGGGTTTCTTATTAACTTTTCTGTTGCTTTCTCGCCTCTTCGTATATATATATTTTTTCGATTTACATTTCTTTTATTGACAATTTTGTCCCTAGGTTTTCGTCTTATTCACAGTTCGTGGCTCGCTACTTGGATGTGAGCGGAAAGGAAAGCCTGCCGCTATTACACGTCATGATAGTTGTCTAAAAACCCCATATTTTTTTAAATAGACAGCGACAGAAATGGCTCCTCTGCGCTCGCCCCCACAATAATTTATGGTGGGTCTGCAGAAATCAAAAGCATAGGGGTAGTTTCGTCTCTCCCCATACAGCATATTAGGAATTTGCGGGTGTTTTTTCTTTTAAAATTTTTTATTTTCTCGTAAGTTTTAATGAGCAAGGTAGGGTAGGCCGCGGGTGCATTAGCATGTGATAGTTATCCCAGGGAGAAGGGTATTTTGGTAATTTCAATGACCCTTTTTGAAAATAAAATAAAAATACCGGTAAAACGAAAAAAAACCTAACGTCTTTTCTCATGACATGGGAGAGGAGGATGGAGAAGTGGCGCGTGGATTTCACGCGGGAAAACATGGCAAGGCCACGCTCGAGTGGAGCAAGTGGGGAACACGTTTGGCCCACAACCACATGAAAAAGGTTTGATGAGCGTACGTGTGTGTGGGGCCCTAGTTTGAGTCAACAGAATGGACGGTCCAGATGGGGGTCGGATGGATGAGGTGGCACAGAATCCGATACTAGGATTGGGATGTATTAAGTGTTTGGAGGAGGCAGCCTTACGTGTCGCTTTGTGGTGGGTTTTTTGGTAGGCATTTTATTTGATTTTTCACCTTCCCCACTTATTATGGTAATGCCAAGAAAATTATGGTAAAATATCTATCAATTGGTTAGATATTATGACTGTCCAAATAAGGGGGCAAGGGGCAAAAGTGTAAAACTATATATAAATTGGGGCCATTTGCATTCCAATAATTAACTATTTGCATCATATTTACGAATTACATATTAATAAAAGAAGTCGTATTCCAAATAACATCATTAATAAGAGAATCCAGAAGAAGAAAAAGAAAGGAATTATACATCGTAAGAGAATCGGCAATTCAACAGTCAAACACTTGATAAGATACTCTTTTAATTATTTATAATGTTATTTGCATCATATTTACTGATTATATTTTTTGTGTGGATGAAACCTACACGCATGAAATTCGTGTGTTCACATTAGAGGGTGTTCATGAGTAAATATATCTTATAAAAGGGTTACTCTCTTTTCTTTCTTTTTTCCACTTGACATGCATTGGTCAGTGAAGCAGAGATGCTATGTGCCCTTTGCTCTGTTTGTTGCTTAAAACGATTAATTTTGAGGGTGAAGAAAATGTTTCCCAACAACCAATAAAAAAGCAAAAGAATATCATTGTAATGATTACAATTTGCTAATTAGGAATTAGGTAAATTTTTATAGAATGACTATAACTTCATTGCAAAGAAAAACAGCACATACAACTAGATCATAATTAGAATGGACTAAATTGGAAAAAGCCTTTGTGTGTTCAAGTGTTCTGTTCAAATAAAATTTCCAGATTTGATCTTACATGCATTTCGAAATGATTTCCAAGCATGTTTCTGTGTTTGGTTGCTGAGAAAATTGGTCTTCTCAGCAGCAGATTAAGAAGACTAATACTGATAGAGCTAGTTTTGATTAACAACCACCAAGAAAGAGATTAGTTTAGGAATGAATAAATAAATCAGCCTACAAATGTGTAACCCTAAACCTACATAGATCAAGGACGGTAATAATGCATAAACAAATATAGTCTCCTTCACTTGTTGAATTCTGCAATTGCGAGATGATTCATGTATAGACACCTCTATCCCGTAGTTTCGAGATCCTACAACTGAAGCTCTATAGCAATTACAGAGCGTATAAAGGAGAGACATATATATATATGCAATATGTAGGGTATTAATATGTGGTTGCTGCTGATACAGGTAGATGCATTGCTGCAGGCACAGCAGCAAATGAGGACTTGGCTCATCTCATTGGGTCTTGGACTTTGCTTAATTAATATTTCCAATTCACTGTGATGTTTTATACGCAATGGAATGGACAAGTAGTTTTGGATGATTTTAGGCGTGTAGCTCAGCTGCGATCTGATTCTGATAGTACAATGATATTGTATTATCAGCAGCCTATTTGTAGCAGGGGCCCCGTCACTAATTTTGTACAAGACGAGTGAAAAACACAAACTAGAACAGTTATTTCAATAAACTTTGAAATAAATAGACACGGACCTGGCACTCACATGTCATACCCTACCAAACCCTCTGAAATTAGCCTTTCATATATATATATATATATCCAAAACTTTGAAATGTTACTGTTTCGGACAACATTCGCTTTCTTAAACTTGGTTTGCACCTTTGCTACTTTGTCAAGTAGCTGCCTGTATTATCACTCATGACATGGGACATAATTCAGATATAAAAAAATGAATCGTGCTACATGATAAAATTGTAGGGAAAACGAGACCAAGAAAAGGAATCATGATCAACCCTCCTCAGCTCAATGTAGATAAATTTTTGACCGGTTAATAGATTAGGACAGACGAAGCATATCGAGAGTAAATGAGTTAAAAATAACTAATGTGAAAAAAGAAAGAAAAGTATACACAAGATAATGGAAAGAAGAATACGTTTTAAGGTAGAGGCCCAAATCTTAACACATTTGGGCCACAATCCATCAAATTAAATTAATCTTTACAAACCGATGTATTCTGAGTCGAATGATGACACTAATAACAAATACCTAAATTCTAAACCCTTATGAATAAACTAATTATCCAGTTAGTTGGAGGAGGTCTCAGGTTCGATTCACATTAATGACGAGAATTAATACCATATGAGCTAAGAAAGGGTGTTTTTGCCTAGGTCATGATTGTCAATATGGAGAGTTTTCTCAAATTAACCAAATAGTGCGGTAGAGGGCATGAAAGTTAACTTTGAATAGACGAAGCATGTCGAGATTAAAGAGGTTAAAAGTCATTAATGTGAAAAAGGAAAGAACATTATATACGAGATAATGGGAAACAAGAATACGTTTGAAGGTTGGCAAGAGGCCCAATCCTTACAACATCTGACTTGGGCCACAACCCATCAAATTAAACCAATCTATACGTTTGAAGTCTCATTTGCGTAGCATAGAGCAACTCTCTCCCATGAGAGAGTTGTCTTATACGACAGTCGTATTCAAGAATTTCTCCTACTTATCATGAGGCTATTGATGTCACACTTGGGGGGCCACCAGATTCTCAAATGGAACCATGTAATCATTCTAATCACGCTAATTTGCACATAAACTTGGGTTTTATGGTAAAATAAAATTACCTAAAACGAAAGCCATTGTATAAAAACGACTCTGTTTCTTATTTAGAAGCTAGCTATTTTTACACGGTGCCTATTATCATATCAGAACACTCTTTCCGCTTGAGACGCTTCTATTTCGCCATAACCCCTCTGCGTTTTTGTGTGTTGTGTTTTCTGTTTCCTTCACATTTTGATCATCCCAATAGCTTAAAATTTTTTTATTGTTTTTTTTCATTCTCTGAAACTCGCTGGAAACGGTACGAAAATGGGGATGCAACAGCAGGTGGAGAAAATGCAGCTCCGGCAGGGGTTTCAAAATCTGTGGCATACCGATTTGATGGGCACTGTGACCGCCGATACTCCATGTAAGTGGTCATATTTAATTATAGGCAGGTGGTTGGTGTTTTTCTGTTTGGTTTCCGAGAATATGAGGGAAAATAAAAAGATGAAGGGAAAGCAGAGATCATTATTCAGAGAGAATGTAATGTAAATTCTTGTTTTTAAGGGCTACCCAAATGGATGTTGTTGGTAATTAGTTGTTTGGTTTCTAGGAAAGTGGCATGGGAAATGGAATGGAAGGGTTGAATTTTTCTTTGGGTTTTGGTTTTTTTTTCCTTTTTTTAATTTTCTTCAATGTTCTGTTTTCTCTGCAGATTGTTGCTTTGCGTGTTTCTGGTAAGCAAATGTTATCTAAGATGCATTGTTGTATTTATTTATTTTTTTATTTTTTTCTTTCATGGAAATTCTAATTTTTTATTTCCCCTGTAGATTTATTAGGCTAACCCAGAAGCAAATTCTAATCAGTTTTTTCTTTGTTACCTGATCGTAGTGGTCCGTGTGTTTCTTACCTGCTACGCAAGCAAGCTCTTTATAATGACATGTCAAGGTAACTAATAATTACAAGCATTAATTTCTAAATATAATCCTGATCATCTAACAAAACTTAATTAAGATTAAATGTTGAGTACTCATTAATAATTTTGCACGCTTCTCTGTTTTAGGTACAAATGCTGTGCCGGATTTATGCCGTGCAGTGGAAGATTCGGAGAAAGTCACTGCCCTGAATTGTGTCTAGGCACTGAGGTACTAATTACATGTTGCATTTTGTCCAAAAAAAATTACATGTTGCATATTTTATCCGTAAAGAAAAAAATGATTAAATTTGTGTTACTTTCCTTGTTGTGTACAGGTTTGCTTCTGCTTTGGAACTTCGGTTTCCTCAACACGCTTTCTTATACAAGATGAACTCAACATAAAAACAACACCCTGCGATAACTGCATGATTGTAATCTCTCTCTCTCTCTCTCTCTCTCTCTCTGTGTTTACAAATCTTAAGATATTAGGCTCTTGGGTTAGTCAAATGACGCCGAGAAATCGGCTGTCATTAGGCTAGGTCAAGAGCTCGATCTCCTTCCCTTGTAACAAAAAGGAAAGCCTTAAGACATCGTTCTCACTCACTCCAACGTGGGCTTGTCCTGTAGGGATTTATGCTCGTCCTCAGCCAAATTGCATGCATATTCTCCTTGATTGCTTGCATAACTGGAAATGAAGAGCTGGGTGAGCTTTCGAATGCCTTGAGCTGCATTGCCGACACGGTCTTTTGCTCGTAAGGCCTTTATTTTCCACCCTTCTCAACAAATTCAATCCGGAGCTCTTTAAGTACATACTCTTGTATTGATTTTTCTTTTCTTGGACTTGTTCTGTTTTTTTTTTTTTTTTCCAGGGTCTGTGCTTGCATCCAGGTATGCAATAATTTAAAAACTAATCAAGCAAATACCAGTTGCATGTTTTCTTTTTTGTTTTTTTGGTAACAAATAAATTTTTATGTGGAGTTACGCAGACACAGCACCATTTTGAACTGAACAAAAGAGATGGAAAGCTTCCGCCGGCGGTTTTGGGAGTGCCTCAGGTGCAGCAGATGTCGCGTACTGATGAGAAAAATCCACCACAAACCGGATATTATTAAATGTGATACATGTAGTATTACTCTTTAATTTTTCATATAAATTAATCAATAGAGGTCATTTACTTACAAACTACAATTAAATAGCAATTCTTAGTAATAGACCACAATATTTATTCCCTCTTACCTGAATCTTTGAAAGCTTAAAACGCAGCGTTTGACTGGGGGAAAAATGTTTAAGGGGTTGCACCCATTGTGTACAAAAATTTTGCAAAGGTAAAACATTGGCAGAGAGAGAGAGAGAGAGAGAGAGAGAGAGAGAGAATTGTAGAAAAAACAGACGATATATCATGAGGATTATTATTCTATACGGCTTAGATGTATTCCTGCTGTCAAAACCAACGGATAGAATTTTACTACAACACACTTACGTGCCGCGCACTGGAGTCTCAACCTCGAATTTTTTTAAAAGAGCTGACGTGGATTACTATTTAATTTCTATTTATAGAGTACAGCTATGTTTCCTATTTAAACAGTATAGCCGCACGGCTATACTTTTAAAATTTCTATTTATAGCGTATAGCCGAACGGCTATACCTTTAAAATTATCTATTTATAGAGTACAGCCGAGCGGCTATACTGTTAAAATTTATATTAAAATTTCCATTTTAGCCGTTCGGTTATAAGGTTAAATAGTATAGCCGCGCGGCTATACTGTTAAAATTCCGAGAGTGTAGCCGCGCGGCTATACTGTTTGGATCATTTTACCCCAGCAACAAAAAAACCTAAAATTTATAAATAAATAAAAGTGATATAATTGGACAATGTCAATGGGCATCAAGCTTAAATTGTTGTTTCATATTTTATTAAAGACCTTTTTCTTTGAACAATACCCAAATTATATTATTCTTCACCCCATAACAAAAGAAACTATATTGCATGAGCTTGTTTGATCTTGAAAAAGAAAATTTATTTGTCTTGCATAAATAAGCTCCAACATGTAGTAATCTGCAGGTATTAATTTTGTATTCCATTCTCTCTATCTCTACTTTTTAAATAACAAAAAAGTTATCGCCTATTCTGAAAAAAATAACGAAAAAAGTTCTCTTCGACGACAAAGAACCCAAAAATAAAACTACAAAATTTAGAACGCTAAAATTCTTTTTGCATGGACCCCTTAAAAAGATTTACTTTTGTAATTTATAAAGAAAGAATATAATAACTTAGGTTTCCATAATAATTTATCTTTTGGATCATTTCATCGTAGCTACCACAAAAATAGTTTCTCTTTTCAAACCAAATTAGCCCAATTACGAAAAGAAAAATATTTCCCTCCTTACCATATAAGTAAGAGCTCTTATACTCCTGCTACTAGCAATGTGATATATGTGCAACAATTTTTCTTTTTTATATTTTGATGAATTATTTTTGTATATGTAATTCGCAGAAAGAAGAAATATCTCCTTATAAGTAAGGAGGCAAGTAATATAGTATGCTTAAGAAAAATGGTAATTACAAAATCTTCATAGCACTTTTCATAAATTGAAGTAATTGCATGAATTATTTCAACAAAAAGAAACTTTATAAAATAGTACGTGGCTTAAGATCCTAAGCCATGAATTACATATTTGGACATAGCAAAACGCCACCTGTGTTTTTTCCCCATGCAATCTTTTTCAGGTCCTCGAACGTAATTTCACTCGTTCGTCACCACCACCAAGCTTCCGCTCTACCTTACCTATATATAATGCATACATGAAATCCTCTCACGCTTTGTGATATTGAGCGCAACGCTTCATTTTCACCACAAAGCCGCTCTGGGCGTGTTTTTGCTTATGGGTTTGTCCCCATTTCGATCTCGTTAGGTTAAATTTTCGTTATCGGAAGCTTGTTTGGATCGTGAGAAAATGGGGATTCAAGACCAGGTGGGGAAGATGCAGACCCGTCAGGGGTATAGGAATCTATGGCACGCCGATTTGATGGGCACCATGACTACCGATACTCCCTGTAAGTTGTGATTTGTATTGGTTCGTGCATTGTTCTTCAGTTTCTGTTTGGTTCCCGAGAAAATGAGAGGCAAATGAAGAAAACAGAGAAGGAAACCAATGGGACATATACAGAGGGGTCTTCTTATAATTGGATTTGTCTTTCTTTGTTACGTTTTGACTGTTTGATAATTGGTTTATGAGAAAACAAAAAGAACAGAGGAAAAAAATAAATAATAGGAAGAAACGAATTCGAAGATTTGAGTCCTGCTGCTACTGAGACTCCATGCAGATTTGAGTGCCTTTTTTTTCTTTTTTAGCTGAATAGGTTTTGACTTTTGTGCATATACGATCCATGTGACGTAAGTTCTTTTTTGTTTTCTCTTGTTCACTCTGTCTGATGGTAGCCAAATGCAGGTTATACTTGCAGTTGTTTGGTTTCTGAGAAAGAGAAACGGGAAAATGATTGAAAAAAAAGTGTAGTTTTTTTGTCTCAAAAGGAATGGGAAAATTAGAATTATATATTTTTATATCATCAGCTCCACATGGCTTTACTTTAGACGTATGGATTTTTGGTATTTCTTTCTTTATGTGAATATGATCTGACCTTCAATTTTAATCTTATTGTGATCTGTTTGTTCTGCAGATTGTTGCTTTGCAGCTTTCTGGTAAGCACTCTTATACTATGATATTTTCATGTCAATGATTTCATTGTGATACTCTGTTCAATTTTTCTGTACTCAGTGTTGTGAATTATCTAATTTGTTATTTGTAACATGATCACAGTGGTCCATGTGTTTCTTACCTGCTGCGAAAACGAGCTCTTTATAATGATATGTCAAGGTAACTAATAACTACTACATTCATTTCTAGATATTCCTGATCATCAAAACAAAGATTGAGGTTACTGAATACTAGTTCTGCAATCTTCTCTGTTACTTACTACAGGTACAGATGCTGTGCCGGGTATATGCCATGCAGTGGAAGGTGCGGCGAACGTCACTGCCCCGAATTGTGTCTTGGCACTGAGGTATTAATTTCTTTGATTTTGATGTGATAAACTTTATGAATAAATTAGCACTGTGGTATTCATCAATTTGAAAGATTAAATGCAGGCTTAGCTTTGCCCTTATGCACTCTATTCCTACATTTTCCTAGACATAGGCATACATAGAGTTTTAGTTTTATGTTTGGATGCTTCTTAATTGTTTTCAGGTTTGCTTCTGCTTTGCAACTTCAGTTGCCTCGACACGCTTTCTAATACAAGATGAGTTCAATATACAGACAGCACCGTGCGATAACTGCATTATTGTAATCTCTCTCTCTCTCTCTCTCTATGTTTTTGTTTACAGCTCTTTCTCTGTCTGTACATCTTCTGATATCCTTTTCACTTCAACATGGCCTTCTTTTGTAGGGATTTATGCTCTGCCTCAACCAACTTGCATGTATATGCTCCTTGATTGCTTGCATAACTGGAAGTGGGGAGCTCTCAGATATTTCCAGTGTGTTGAGCTGTATAGCCGACACGGTCTTTTGCTCGTAAGGCCTTCATTTCACCCTGATCTCAACAACACATTCAGTCCAGAGCTCATTACATCTTGTATTGATTCTTTGCCTTGTTCTGTTTTTTCAGGGTCTGTGCTTGCATGCAGGTATGCAATGAAATAGTAAAGAAGCAAATTTTAAAAGCATTGAGCTTCTGAGTCTTTTTTGCTCACGAACCCGTTTGCTCTAAGATACTAAAATTTTAATCTCCCCCCAGAAACACATGCTCTACCTTAATGGTGTTTTTGATAGGATGTACTTTCATGTAGATCCCAATTTCATGGTGATTTTAAAATCTCTGTTGTAACAAACAAAACCTTGATGTGGAGTTATGCAGACCCAGCACAAGCTTGAACTGGACAAAAGGGATGGCAAGCTTCCACAGCCAGTTATGGCAGTTCCTCCAATGCAGCAGATGTCTCGAATGGATCAGCCAATTCCTTATGCCGGATATCATCATCAGCGGCCAGTCTATTCACCTCCACCAACAGGATATCCAGGTCATGCGGGGTATCCAAATCAACATGCAGGATATCCACCAGCAGGATACCCACCAGCAGGCTATCCACCAGCAGGATATCCAAATCAACCTGCAGGCTATATGCCTCCACCAGCATATGGGCAACCAGTATATCCTCCAGGGCCTCCTCCTCCTGTGCGTCCTCCAGAATCTCCACATGGTATTTATTCTGCGGATTCCGGTGTTTTCCCTCCTGCAGTACCTCCTCCTCCACCTCCTGGTTATATCCCAGAATCTCCATCCGCACCTCCCGGACCGCCAAGGGATAAAACCTTCTCCTCCTAGTCGTACCGGTCCTTCTTCTAATCCTCCCAAGTGATTCTGATCATGCATTGCAGACAGATTCATTCATGTGGATCTGCAAATTGGCATGGATTTTATGATTAATGTTGGTTGAGTTCAATGATAAACATGTAGTGTTTCTTAGTTAAGGAACAGTCATTTACCCATCAATGTCTCCCAATTGAACTTCTTTTTTGGAACCAACTTAGTTTCTTCCAAGTGCTCAACCAATTTTGAGCCTACTCATGTGATCCTTTTCCGCTAAACAAATCTCAAACTAGAATAAAGCAAAATATATGAAATTCAATCTCTGTTTTCTGACATTCTGTGGGACTATAATAGAGGACTGAATTTTCATCATGCATCTCATCAAGTCCTATGTTGGGGCTCTTCCTTTTTTCTGTTTCTAATAGTGATTTGCTTTTGTACTTTTTTTTATATACCAAAATTAGTAAGGAGGAGGTATTTTCTCACATACACACAATCAAGGTGTTATAGAGATTTAAAATTGATATCACCGGTCTCCAAATCATTATCCTTTTTTACTAGGTTAGACTCCATTAACGTTTGCTTTTCTACTTGGGAAGGTGAAATTTGAAGTTTTTCCCCTGGATGGTGCTAGAACATTAATTCCATAAATTTTTTAATTTATTTTTATGGTGAGGTGGCTTTGGTACTGGTGTGGTGGGGAAATATGCCAAAATATATAGCTGGACCAATGCAGAGAAGGCCAGTGCCAGCCTGATAGAATTTTATTTACCTTTCCAACTTTAGGAACTGCAGAGCACTTGACATGAGGAGGGGCAGCCTCTGTCTCACAGAGCCTGAGATTGAGAAATGTCAAGCACAGATCCCAATTTCTATATCAGTCAGTCATGACTCATGAGCATGATGATGATGAATTCTAAAATAAAATAATTTTAAAACAAAATTATGATGATGTCAAAGAAGAAACATGTGATAAATTTCTCTTTCAAACAAGTTTAGAAAAATAAAACTAACAGATATCAAGTTGTGATTAATTAGTCAAAGTAGAGAGTGCACGTATAATTAGGTACCCATCATGAGCTTTGATGCCAAAACTTTACATATTAGATGCAAACATAAAGCTTTAACACATTTCTAAGATTTCATGGACCAAAATATACATACCAAAATGATGTTTGTTACCAAATAAACACCAAAGTTTCAATTGAGTTCATGACACAAGAGTTTACCTCGAGTTTCAATTGAATTACGAAACTTTTTGTAACGAATGAGAACATTGAATGACCTAATTGCCTCAAAAAAGACTTTGAGACTCAATTGAAACTCAGATTAAAATTCAGAAACCGCTAAATTAAAAACCCCACTAAAATTTTTACAAATTTTTGATAATTTATATATATCCAAGCCATTATTAAATAGCACTGACTCTGACAAGATCCGAATAAATCGATTGGTTACCTTTACCTGCCCAACAACATCAACAAACTCCAATACTCCTAAATTCAATCACCACCATATAATCATTAAAAAAAATAGATAACAAGATTACAAATAATTAAAAATTAATATATATATTTCACATAAAATCCAATACTCCTCCCTCTCTCCACTCTCCAGTCTGCAATATCATAATTGGCATTTGCAGCCCACTTTTACACCCAATTGCCAAGACCCACCTCTACATTCCTTTTTTTTGTTTTAAAAAAATAATAAATTAAAAAAAATTCCCACCTACACATTTTCTAAAGTTGTTGACTTGACTTCTAAATCCAAAGAAAAACCCACAGAATACTAGAACAAATTTGCTGGGGATGAAATTGTATATCACACAAAATTTCATGAAAAAATGAAAAATAAAAAAGATGGAGAATCATAGCATTTGTATTTCAATATATAAAAAATATACAAAAACAAAGAGAAATTATCCAAAATTTTCCCTCTTCTCTGTCTTCTTTTTTTTCTTCTTCTTCTTCTTCAAATAAGGCACCAAATTTTCATGTATTTAGGCACCAAATTTGTCATGTATATATACATTTCATTGCCTCCGCAGCATGCCACCGGAATATAAAAAAAGTAAAAAAGTGAAAAAACCACAAATTCCTGCAGCCTCAAACCGAACTGTACTCGCTGTAAAATTCATGGTGAATCTCAGAGGCAGCCCAGAGCCGTTGATTAAACTCATCGCTCATCTCATCAGGCACGAAGGGCGTCCTACAAAGAGGGCACGTCTTCTGATCATGGTCCATCCAACGGTCCAAACACGCCCTGTGAAAAATGTGCTTGCAATTCGTTAAACACCTGATCTCCTCCTCGACCTCAAACTCGTACAGACAAACGGCACAGTTTTCAGGCCGGTCTCCGGCTAGGTCCCGAAACTTAATCACGGGCAGGAATTCCCGGATCAGGAGGGCCGATACGGGCGGGTTTTCGGGCATACGGGTCCTGGTCTCTGGCCAAACGACGTCGGTTTCGAGAAATTCGGAGAGACCCAGAAAGTAGAAGAGCGAGAAAATGAGGTTTCGGATGAAACCCAGAAGAGAGAGTGTGTGGAGAAAGATGTTGGGAAAGAAGACCTCTGTGTATCCCACTGGGAAGCCCATGGAGGCTAGATAGAGAAAGTAGGTTATATTGGGGGAGAGAGAGAGAGAGAGAGAGAGAGAGAGAGAGAGAGAGAGAGAAACTGGGGTTCGTTGCCTGAAGGCGAAGGCTTTTATAGAGAGAGAGAGAGAGAGAGAGAGAGTGCCGAAATAGGGAAGGCCTTAAGTGGAAGCTTCTGTTTCGGCTGTGAAGGTCTTTCTTTCTTTGATAGAGTCACCGACTGTAACCCTCCGGATTATCCGGGGTCCGCTTGAATCTGCGCTGTGATTGGCGGGATGGCTTTAGTGGGCCATGCGGCTCACTGTGCCGTGTGGGTTACTTTGACTCTGCGTGACCCGCTCGCACGAGATGTTAGAATTGCACACGTGTCACGTGGTGAAATTAGGAAAGAGATAGGAAGTGGGTGTGCTATTAATCTACCTGGTTAATTACTGTGAGTAATGTAATTAGGGATTAATTAAGTACTGAGATAACTGTACTTATCCTGTCATTTCATAATTGTGTCATCATCTTTGTTATCTGTTTGGGCGGCATTTGGTATATCTCATCATTATTGACCATGAGATTTTTCATTGACCACAATTTCCCTCTTCATTTTAGTTGGAAAATGGAAGGCAATGCTTTTTCCTTGTAATTCTATAGCTTAATTTACGGGTTTTCTTCTTTCTTTCATTTTTTAGTTTTTCAATTTTAAAATCCGTGATTTTGCTTTCTACTATCGTCTCTGATTTGGTTATTATTTTAGAATATAGGATTTTGATTTAAAAAATCATCTATAAACACAATGATGAAGTCAGGAATTTAAATAAGTGGGACACCTCAAAAAAATTCAAAGCAACTTTTTGTAATAAATGGTACAAAATTTGTAATTCGTTCACATTTTCTATTTCTTTTATCTCTTATGCAACGCAAAAAATAATTTAGACATCGATCTGAGTAAAAGTGAAAGGAGTGTCCAAGAATTTAAGAGGAATTTTGTATCCAATTTTACAGTAAAAGATATGTTAGTTATGGAATCAAAATAATGGAGAGAGGGCATGTGCCCCCTTTGGTCCTATGCATATGCTTGAATAGTGATCACGTACATAAATATCTGATACTCAAATTAAAATTTAAGTGTCAGAACTTTTCATGCATTTTTTTTCCAATTATTGTAAGTTTCACAAAATAAAATAAAATGTAATCATTGTAAGTTTCCAATTATTTTATATAACTGAGACACTCACATAATATAATGACGTTTATAATTCGATTCATACATACTTATAATGACAGCATCCGATTAAGCAGCCGGACGCAAGAATCTCTCGTAATAACCTTACAAATACCTTTTTCTAAGCTTGAAGACTGCCAATAAACATGAATATATTTTCAGCATGCATCTACTTATTTAATGCACGTGTAAATCTTGCAGAAATTAAATGGTTATGTAATGAGAAGTCTGTTACTTTCATTTTATTAATTAATGTGTCCCGATTAACACAATCTTATTTAATGAATATGTGCTTCATACTTATGTGTGTGGTCTCTCACTCGGCTTAAATTAGTATATCAGAACCCTGTAGATCAATAATTTGCTCAGAAAACAAGGCTTAAAGGTGCATCAGCGATTATAATACTGTATTAGTGGATTATGAAAAGGATTATCAGCTAATCTAATTAAATTATGGGTCCTGTAGATGTTTTTTTTAAAAATCTCTTCCCCTTTCCGTTGGGTGCTAATTTGTCACAATATATTTTTTTAATGTAGAGTTTGAGTACATTTTTATTAAAATATACCCTCACTTTATTTTTTTTTTATTTTGGTTCAATCATTCACAGATTATTTCTGCCTTGACGTGGTCATGGGAACAGTAATTAATGATTGTAGTTGTTGAAGAATTTCCACCTTTAATCAAAATTTCAACATGCTAAGCTTATCATTCATTCAGTGGAACACCATGATTAAAACATTGCTCAAGACTAATACTTTTTGGTTTAGAAAAATTTGGTTTTTAAGGGTCGATTACTTGTTGATCATATTCATATCTCGAGGCATTGTTTAGATGACACACGCAATGTATGTGGAATGTGATGATCGTGACACGAAGAAAATAAAGAATAGACATGTTAGAAGATACTGGAAGCAGAGAATGAATTTAGTAATCTTAGCTTGTAAATTTCAATTTGACGAAATATGGATGCGATGGACATTTCCAAAATGATGTTCTCTTCCAAAATGATGTTCTCTTAAACCCAACAATTGTAACTTTCCTTTGGTCAAAATCTCAATGTCTTAGTCATTGTTTAATAGTTTAAGCATAACTAAATGGACGACACACGTGATGCATGCGCAATGTGATAACCTGTTATATAGAAAATTTAACATGTCAAAAATCTCGTAAGTAGGGAATGAATAATTACTTTACCAACCTTATAAGTGACAATATTTGTCCTTAACATGGATAATGTAGATAAGCTAGTTTAATGAAATAATTAAGCATCGCATAATTGAAATTAATGAGGTAAGGGAATGAATAAAAGAGAGAGTGGGGCATGCCCACTTTGGAGAAGTCCATGATAAGGTTTGTGGGGAGGACAAGCAAAATCAAAGGTCCATAAGAAGAGTAAGCTAGCCAGGCCAAATGCATGATCTTCAATCAGTAGGGAAAGAAATTAAAGGACAAGACAAATAGGCGTCGGTGGTAAGACCCCTGGCCAACCAACACGGCATCATGGCAAGGGTTAGGGCTCCATCTCCATCAATTTCCCAACCAAAAAATAAAAAAACCCCAGAGGCAGCAGTGCACCTGCATGAAGAAGATGATGCTGATGCTGATGCGCGCACAGCTTCAACTGAGAGTTGATGGCAACCCTAATTTGGCTTTGACTAGGGCAGGCCTAGACAACTGATGGCCCCAACTGCTCCCTTATCATTCTCGCTTGGCCCAAATAAAGTATTTTTTTTGCTATCTGGTGGACAACAAGTGGTCTCTGGTCTTTTGCTGGTAGACCAGCAGTCATGGTCAGGAGGAGGAAAAAGAAAAAGAAAATTCACAAAGAGAGAAAATGGTGGTCAATAGAAGATTCAAGAGGTTTGTGCAGACAGATGAGATGAGGGACAAAAACAAATTAATATGGTTGGTGCTTGAAAATTGTGGTGCCAGATTGTGTGAGATGCATTGGCAGGGCCAGTGTTTGGAAAATTGTTTAGGCCCCCCCTTCCCCAAAAGAGAAAATCTGTGATGAGGCATTTTTATACACACTCATAGTTGTAGGTTTACAGGAAAACAAAAATAAAAAAATAAAGTGTAACTTTTTGTTGTTTTATAATTTATAATAGTGGCTTTTTGGCCTCTTGTGGACCTCTTATAGAAAAGAAATTGAGTTTCTTTAAAATAATAGGCTTTTCTATAATCACACATACATTTTTTTTATTTTACTAAAAATTTTGAGGACCTTCCTACATTAGTAAATTGTTAGTAGAAAAAAAAAACAAAAAAAAAACCATGAGTTCTAGCTCAAGCGGTAAGTTGTAGGTTCGAATCTTGTTGTGTTTAAAAAGAGTCAATCAATGGTTAATTTGATATTGTGACGAAAAGAAGTACCAATAATATAACAATCCGTAACTTTTAGAGTTGGCTTTGTTACCTTTTAAAAATAGACACGAAATCTTTGCATACCCTAATCTAAAGAGATGTAAAATATAACTAGCCCTGAAAAGAGTGCAAACATTAAAGAAAGAAAAGGAAGAGAAAATTCTTTGCTTTAAGAACCCACTTAAAGTATCTGTCTAACTATAGGTTAGGCAATTGGGTATATCTATATGTACTATGCATTCTTTATAGGGAGATTTAGTATTATACCCAATATAGGAGCTTAAATTATTATTATTATTTTTTTAAAAAAAAAATCTATATGAAATGGACTTTAAAAACACATATAAAGCCCATTTATAACATAACAAAAAAGCTTTTAACTTCTTTTAAATTACAAAACTGCCATTCATTTCTTAAAACAAACCGAACTCCAAAACCTTTTTTTTGGTGGTAAATATCACTAGGTGTCCCCACATATGAAGGGTGGAA
This sequence comes from Prunus persica, assembly GCF_000346465.2. Taxonomy (NCBI): domain Eukaryota; kingdom Viridiplantae; phylum Streptophyta; class Magnoliopsida; order Rosales; family Rosaceae; genus Prunus; species Prunus persica. Next base: position 22,026,507 of record NC_034010.1, read on the forward strand.
TTAATCCCCACTCGGGGTTCGACTTGCCCCTGGCCACAAAGTGCTTCCAATGGGTTTTGAACCCCCTGCCATTGAGGCACTAGGTAGCTCGCCAGCTGGAGGTGGCAGTTTGTCAACCCTAAAACTTTTTTAAAAAGCCCAAAACACTCAATAGGGCATTACAGTAATTTAATAATCAAAATTAAATTTAATAAGGCTAGCTGTCATTTTTTGGGTTTGTTTATAAAAATCAAATGGTGTAGGATTTATCTATAGTATTAGTGCTAAGAATGGGTATATGACTAAATATCTCTTCTTTATATGACTTTATATATTTCTTCCTCTTTTTTTTTACTAGAATTAGTTCTGGTTTTTAAGTTGCATTCGGGGTTGAAATATGAAGAAATAAATTAGAATGAAAAGAAATCATGAAAATAAGATATTTCCTTTGTAAATGGTCACATAAAGGTTTGATTTGAAAGAGAGAATGATGTTGTTTCATGTCAAATTGTCAAATTGAGTTTTGTTCAAGGGGGAAGGTAATGCTTAAGGGAGATGAGCAAGGGGACCCAAAACTGTTTGATCTTTGTCTCCCCTTTCACTCCCCCATTAAGCATGCACACCCACAAACTTAAAATATAATCTTATCTTCTCTATAATGTATATGGGCTTCTCCTTCATTGACCTTTTGTTTGGATTTTTCTATCAAAGCCAGCATTGGTGTTCCTATTCAATTTCTTTTGTTTTCATATTGAAATATACCTCTTTTCTTTTCAATCAAGTGTGATTCATGATGCAGACACCATTTTGCACCTATTCAATTACATCAACTGTCCTTATAGCTGTTTTTCTCTTGTTTCCTTTTTCTTTCTTATTCTTTTAAAGGCAAAAACAAAGTTAATTAAATTTGTAATTCAGTTTATCAACTTGTTTCTCGCACTCTTATATATCAATCGGTCACTCTTATATTAGAATATCAATTTGAATCATATATCCGTATAAAAATTCACTTCATTAATACATACACCATATACAATATAGCATCAGTGACGAATCCAATAATTATTTCCTACTAAGGGCGAGATACATATATAAACTTAATATGTATTAGCCACAAATTTTTTTTCCTATTATCTCCTACTAGTGCACATTTACATGTCGCTTTAGAAAGGGCTGCACATCAAGTCATGGCAAAAAGAATTATAATTAATAAGTATATTATTTTTGGGTCATAGTCTCAATGGTTGCAATCAGATAATGTATTATTGGATTAACGTACAAAATGGGCCATGAACTCATGTGCACATGTTTCCTATATACTTGTTTCTCTTCCTAATAAATCGTTCACTGTACTGGCCGTACCTGCCTTAATTTTCTTGGCAAGGTGTGTCTATCACTATCATCTGCATTCATTTTCTCGCCAACCAAAATTATCATAATTTTACTTTGAGCATCTCTATTTTATATTTTATTATTGTTTTATTGCCCAATTATATTGGCATGGCCACAATGTATAATAAAATTACCAACAACCATATATGGTCTCATTATCATTGACGATTCTTAATGGTATTAAATTATTTTTTGGGTCATGCTAGGGAGACCAACTTTAGATACCAACTTGTGTACCAACTCTCTAATAGAGGTGGAGCCCACCAATACAATGGGTCCCACACTCTATTAGAGAGTTGGTACACAAGTTGGCATCTAAAGTTGGTCTCCCTAGCATTTTCCTTATTTTTTTACACAAGCGATGTTTGGAGTAAGGTAACCGAACATATTGCTTTAAATGTCAAAACAACTACTCTTTATCTCTTGACTAACATCAAATTATTCGTAACTAAGTAATAAAGACAAATAAACATAACTCATAATAGTGCACTCTTTAATGAGAAATTCATGCGGCCGCCTCACCCAAAAATTATTTATTTTTAGTTTCTCGGAAGGGTCAAGTCAAATTAAATCAAGCCAACCGATGAATCGAAGCTACCAAAAGAAAATGAAAAGAAAATAAGGGAACATACATTTTTAATAGAAAAGGGGACTTTCGTGTTATGGGTTTTTGTTTTTGTTTTTGTTTTTTTCTTTATCTTGATGTCAAATATCAAATAGGAGAAGTTCAGAAAAAGCAGGCCCCTCCATTTCAAACTAACAAATTTGGATATGAGGCCCAATTGTTGCCTACAAGATCCTTGGACCACTGGCCATCTGGTCCAGCCTATTTGGTACAAAATATAGGAATGCCTTTTATTTTAGGGATTCTTAATTAAGAAATCCAAAAAAAGAAAAAGAAAAAGAGGCTCTCTCAACTCTCTCTCTCATGTTGTGCAAGAGAGGCAATCACTCGAAATCCATACGTATCATGTAAACTCATTACTAGACATATTATGTTGTACAATAATGATTGGTATAATGGTTTTTTTTTTTTTATCTTATTGGCTTTACATAAAAGTAAGACTAATATATTTCACCAAAAAGGGCCTAATATACAAATAAAACGCTGATGAAATTATGCCACCGGGGCATGGTTCAGTGGAAAAGATCCTTAATTTGCACATCAATGATTTCATGTTCAAACCTCTATGATATCTTGGTAATGTGTATGAGAAACTCCCATTATTTTTTGTAGTTTAGACGATCGATTGTCAAAAAAAAAAAAAGAACTGAGAAAATTAAAGCAAACAGAATTGAACTTTGATCCAACCCACCATGCTTATGACAAAAATTGAGCATAGTGTGTGGAGTTCCCCTATGTTGGAAAATGTGGGGCTTAAAACTTTGCAACTTGGATTGGGCTCGATGTTGCATTGATTGTAACACCAATCTACATCTTTAGCATTTTTTACATGCATTACATGTTATATCGAAAAAAATGACTTACAAATCTTTCTTTTAGTGGAATTAAAAAAACAAGTCTAGTTTAATATAAATTGAGTAGTTTCCGTTTATGCACTCGAGATGTGAACTTTAATCCCGAATGCGAGGGTAAATAGTCACTAGTAAAGATTCTACTTGAAAAAATGAGAAGTTTGTGTAACTTGTACATTCATGAAGAAGCTAATAAGAATTAAACTTATTTTAAAACCTATCATGATTCTATCTCATCCTCGCACGCTACTTCGACAGGTTTAAAAGTAATTTTATAATAAAATTGTAAAATATGATGTGTTTTACCCAAATATAATCGTTTTTAATATTTTTTTTTGTTTGGAAAAAGGGATGGAGTAAATAAATGATTAGTAAAAATCCATCGTTAAAGGTGTAGGTAGAAAACGACATATTGAACGGGGTCGTATTTATTGATTAAGTGAAAACGAAGAAATAAAACACAGGAAATGGTGAAAACAGTATTTGCTTCCAACTTCTGTGAGATCCATCCACCTGAAATGGGTGAAGCCATGCATTCAGATCTCACTCACAAACTCTAATCTCCCTCTGATCCAATCCCTCTCTTTCTGAGATCTCTTCCAAATTGCACGAAAAACCAAACCGAAGTCAAAGAATTGACAATTCAAATTAAGAGAAACAGAAGCAGAAGAAGGGGAAGAAGAAGAAGATGTATATGGCATATGGATGGCCGCAGGTCATCCCACTGGAACAGGGTCAATGCCCTTCTTCCCAAAAGGTCGTATACCTCAAGGTCATCAATCGCTTACTGCTTGTTGTCTCTCCCTCTCACCTTGAGCTCTGGAGCTCTTCCCAGGTAATTTTGTGTGTGCATATATGTGTGTATTTTCAGTATAGTTTGTGTGTTCATGTAATTATATGGGGGTTTTTCTGTGTTTTCATTTTATTGAGATGGGTATATCTGGTTATTGGGAATTGGGTGGCTGTTAGGAAGATATGTATGTGCAGTGTTCAAATGGGTAGAGTGCATTTTTATTTAATTGAGATGGGTTTTGTGGGTTTTGGGTATATGTGAATTTGTTAATTGTTGACGTGAGTATTGTGAATTGGGGGTTACTTGCATGCATTTGTGAAACTATATATGCATATCGAGATGGGTATGCGTGTGCGTATATTTGAGCTTTTTTGTGACATTGTTTTTGTGTTTTTGGGCTGGTGGGATCCAGCATAAAGTGAAACTGGGGAAGTACATTAGGGATTCGGATTCAGTGCAGAAGGAAGGTGAGAATTTGCAAGCTGTGTGGAGCCCTGATACCAAACTGATCGCCATTCTTGTAAGTATTCCATTGATGTCACGTGTAATTATGTACTCTATACCAACTTCACATGCTTTCTTCTGTATGTATGCATGGATGTATGTATGTATGAGAACAAGTGCTATAATGTGTCTATTTAGGCATACATGTTTGCAATGTGAAAGGTCCATGTTGAATGATCGCTCCTTCAGGATCGTCACTACTTGTGCAGTAACCGGGATTTGTTGAGTGTGCATGTCCACATTTCACGACCTAATAGGAAATGAACGTTAGGTAGTTAAACTGATCAATGCCAATTTTGTGGTGGACTTCAGTTTCTATGTAGTCATCAAGTTTCACTAGACGTATTAGGATATGTTGAGCTGAACTTGATTCCATTTCGGAAACATGTTTCTCATATGCGCAATTTACTTTTGTCTTCTTTTAATGTCGTTTAGCTTAATCTTTTAGGGCGAAGAATTATTGATTACTGTCAATGAGAGGCATGAAGAGTGATTTATGAGAGTACTTTAATTTTATATGCACCATTTCCTTTTTCTGTTTTGAACTCTAAAACTACATTTAGTTGTTTAAGCTTATATATATGCTTATTTTTTTGTTGGCAGACATCGTCTTTTTTTCTTCACCTTTTCAAGGTACAGTTTACTGAGAAAAAGATACAACTAGGAGGGAAGCAACCCTCTGGTTTGTTTCTTGCTACTATATCTCTTCTTCTCAGTGAGCAGGTGCCATTTACACAAAAGGACTTGGCAGTGTAAGTATTATTCTGAATTTTATTTTGGAAAAGTTGAGTTATCAATATTAATGTGTGAGTGCCATTTGGATAACGTATAAATTTAGAGTCCATATAGTTATTCACCAAATTTAAAGGATTTAGGTACTGATCAAATGAAATGAGTCAGGTAATTTCTATTGTCATTTTAAATAAATGCATGAAAATACCCTGAGGAAGGTTCTAGTCTCCCAGATGTTTGAATACAGTTAACACCTTTCACTTTTTACTCCCAAAACAGAAGTATGAATAAGAAATAGGACTTTTCTTGGAGATAGATGCATGGATAACTCAAGAATCTGCATCACTAAGGGGCTCATATTCAAACATGCTGAAGTTGTATAATAAATGAAGATATTTCTTTGTCAGTTGACGAGTGTCATAGTTGTCAACTTATGCTTGAATGATTATGCAACATCATTGTTATATCATGATTCCAGCCTTCTTTCATAATAGCTGACTGTTTTAAAATTCATTCTGACCTTATTTCTTAGAGTTACATTTAATTTTGCATTTAGGTTTGGGTTTATGGTGTTGCCTATAACAACACATGAAGCCCTTTATTATTATTATTTTTTGTTGAACAATCTTGCAAGCTATTCTTATTGTTGGAACTTGGAACCATAATTGTTTTTCTTCTAATGTGTCTTTTTGCAGGAGCAATATTGTAAGCGATAGCAAGCATATGCTACTTGGACTTTCTGATGGATTATTATATAGTATCTCCTGGAAAGGGGAGGTAAAAGAAATATGCATTAGCCATCCTGAAATGCAACAATTTTTGTTTAGGGAGTTGATAGTTGCCTTCTTTTTGAACAAAGGTTTTGAGTAAGATTTTGTTTTTATGTACAGTTCTATGGGACTTTTGAACTTGATCCATTTCCACGCGATGGCAGTGACACTATCCCATCACCACATTCTTTAGATAATGGTGTTGCTTCTAAAGGGGTTTCAGGAACTGTGGTTTCTAATCACAGCATCTCCCGGAAGTCTTCTATCATCCAGCTGGAGCTTTGCTTTCCAATGAGGTTGCTATTTGTGTTATATTCTGATGGACAACTGGTGTCATGTTCTATAAGTAAGAAAGGCTTAAAGCATGCTGAATCTATTAAAGCTGAGAAAAGATTGGGGGTGGGTGATGCTGTATGCGCTTCAGTAGCTGCAGAGCAACAAATCCTTGCTGTTGGTACCAAAAGAGGGGTTGTGGAGTTATATGACCTTGCGGAATCTGCATCACTGATTCGATCTGTGTCTCTGTATGACTGGGGGTAAGTATAAGATCTGAGTATAGCCAGGGGTGGAATATTTTGGTAGGTTTGAGTTTCACCTTATCAGGGGCCACAATTTTATTTTTTGAGTAATTCTGACTGGGGGTAATTAAGGTACCAAACTGTTAAAAGTTTGATGGTAATGTAAATTTCAAATTTAAATGTGTGTAGTAGATGACCTGACCTTGTTATTTTTCAGATATTCGATGGAAGACACTGGTTCTGTCAGTTGCATTGCTTGGACACCTGATAATTCTGCTTTTGCAGTTGGGTGGAAGTTAAGAGGACTTACAGTTTGGTCCGTCTCTGGTTGTCGTTTGATGTCAACAGTCCGTCAAATAGGTTTAAGTTCAGTATCTTCTCCAATGGTTAAGCCAATCCATGAATGTAAATATGAACCTTTGATGACTGGCACCTCACTGATGCAGTGGGATGAACATGGATATAGGCTTTATGCTATTGAAGAACGATCTTTGGAGAGGATTATTTCATTTTCATTTGGCAAATGTTGCCTTAACAGAGGAGTTTCAGGCATGACATATGTTCGCCAAGTGATATATGGTGATGATCGATTGCTTGTTGTGCAGTCTGAAGATACTGATGAGCTTAAAATGCTACATCTTAACCTTCCAGTTATGTCTTTAAATCACATTCTTGATATATTATCCTCATCTGATGTTTTATTAATTGGATGAAATATTATGTCTTTAGGCTCTGATGATAGTTTATTTATTTTATTATTATTTTTACATTGGCCCAGGTTTCGTATATCTCCCAAAATTGGCCAGTTCAACATGTAGCTGCTAGCAAGGATGGAATGTACTTAGCAGTTGCTGGTCTCCATGGGTTAATCATATATGATATACGATTGAAGAAGTGGCGAGTGTTTGGTGACATTACTCAGGAACAAAAGATTCAGTGCAAAGGTCTGTTATGGATGGGGAAGATTGTTGTTGTCTGCAACTACATTGATTCTTCTAACACGTGAGATTCCTACCCATATTTTCAAACGATAGTATAGCCTTACAAGATTGTTTTGGTTTTCAACAATGTCGTAGTTTGTTTTTGTGGTTGAAATGCCTATGGACCTACCTTGCTGGTGCCCCCTGCATTGCCTATGATGCCATTCATAACTTGTGTCTGGGTTCATCTCTACTATACGTTTGTTTTTTGTTTTTGTTTTTTCAATTATGTGAAGCTGGATATAAATAATGTAAAAGTAATGTACAATTACAGGTATGAATTGCTTTTTTATCCAAGATATCACCTTGATCAGAGCTCGCTACTTTGTCGAAAACCATTGCTTGCTAAGCCAATGGTGATGGATGTCTATCAAGAGTATATACTTGTCACATATCGCCCATTTGATGTACACATATTCCATGTGAAATTATTTGGTGAATTGACACCTTTCAGTACTCCAGATTTACAGGTAAAGGAATGCTTTCTAGCTGTTTTTTTTTTTTTTGGTTCCATTGGATACGGTACTATTTAGAGATGGTTGGGCATGCATGATTTGATTTACACATTCTAAATGAGAATAATTTAGTGAAATTTGTTCTTCATACATTTTAAAGTGATAAAATGACGAACAGCTTTCTACAGTACGAGAACTCTCAATTATGACTGCAAAGAGCCATCCTGCAGCAATGCGTTTTGTACCTGATCAGCTTCCAAGAGAGAGCATTTCAAACAATCACACTTCTAATTCAGATCCTTTATCAAAGGAGCCTGCAAGGTATGCACTCTTCAGAATGATTTATAGAGTTCTCTGTAGACACATGCCTCTGAATAAATGCCTGTTTTTCTAGGTGTTTGATACAGAGAGTTAATGGGGAGCTTTCACTTCTTGATTTGGACGATGGACGTGAGACGGAGCTTACTGATTCTATTGAATTATTTTGGGTTACATGTGGTCAATCAGAGGAGAAAACAAATCTTATTGAGGAAGTTTCATGGTTAGATTATGGCCACCGAGGAATGCAGGTAATGAACTGCTATTACGGCTTTGATACCATACTGTGTTTAGCTTGATCATTTTTGAGCTCTCTTCACAGTAATGTACTACTCTGATATTTATTCTGGTTGGAAGTTTCTTTTTTCAGGTGTGGTATCCATCTCTGGGGGTTGATCCTTTTAAGCAGGAGGATTTCTTGCAGGTACGTATGTATAAGAAACAGTGTTCTCTATGTTGTGGATTGTTGGCAGATAGTTATACTATTACCAGATATATGGAATTGGTGCATAGTATGTTTAGGTATTTATTTGTTTATTATTTAAAAAAAAAAAAAAAAAAAACTTTCCATTTTGTTTCAATGCCTGTTTATGCGTCCTAAGTCTTTATATTTGACAACTTGTCTTGTTCATAAAAGAATTCAAAACAAAAAGTTGGGTTGCCTTTGTTTCTTGAAGATATTGATTTTTATTTCTGATTGGATGAAGCTTAGTGGAACTTAAAATACTCTGGCCTGTCCTTTTTCTCTGATTGTTTAAATGACTCAGCATCATTTTTTCAGTTGGATCCGGAGCTTGAATTTGATCGTGAGGTATACCCTTTGGGACTTCTTCCAAATGCTGGTGTTGTTGTTGGTGTTTCCCAGAGAATGTCATTTTCAGCCTGCACAGAGTTTCCCTGTTTTGAGCCAACTCCTCAAGCTCAAACTATATTGCATTGCCTTCTAAGGCACCTCATTCAGGTACTAATTTTCCTTTTTCTTTGATTTTGGGGGTGACCTTAAGTTTCTAGACTCACAGGCTACTTTTGTGACCTCAAGCCTTTGGCATTATCTGATTTTCTAGAGGAAGGTTGCTTAAATCTTAAAGTACTTTTTTGTGTAAAGTTTTCTCTGCAAATAGGTTGTATTGGGTATATGATTTATGTTTGCTATGCACTTCTGAACTTCTGTTGACCAACTAGGAAAATAGGTAGACTTTATGAAATCCGCACGGTTAGAGCCTTGCAGTTTATCATTTCATAAGCTATAGGAAAATCGGAGTTGTATATTTGATACTGGTTGGTGTTTGATGGAATATTCTTTTGACAAGCATGGGTGTGATGGATATAGTTCTGTGCTTGGTTTAAAATATTCTTCTTGGTTATTTTGTTTCTGTCTGCTAGAGGGACAAAAGTGAGGAAGCTTTAAGGTTGGCCCAATTATCAGCAGAAAAGCCTCATTTTTCTCATTGTCTGGAGTGGCTTCTCTTTACTGTGTTTGATGCAGAAATATCCAGGTACGTCTTTTGAGGGAAAACAAAATCAAAACTGCATCTAGCTTAAGGACTTACATCAAGTCTTATGTCAGAATGACTAATTAGCTTTCTTGGAACCCAAAATTACTGGTGATTACTTATTTACTTGGTTTCCAAAGAGAACTATCTTAGAGTGGGTATAACTACTGCTTAACTGAAAGACCTATAACACTGGGTCACATAGTGGGAAGCAGCCCACTCATCCCTAGCTAAGGTAGGAACCAGGAAAAAAAGCAAGGTATGTGGTATGTTTAATATCAATTACTTGATGGCCTTGATGAGATGCTTTCCTCCTCTTGAATTGATTATGTTTTGAAGAAAATTTAGTAGAGTGTAAGCCCATTGAACTTGGTAAAATGAAATGATTGATAATTGAGAAATGAATTATTCTAGCTGAATGAGTAACTTGCAATTGATTGTATAAGGTGTTTTGGTGACTGGGGTACCTGGGTGTGTTCCCTAGTGTCCTTATTTTCAGATAAACTTCGAGTTCCTTTTGCAATACATTCATGCTTTCTATGTGTCATGGCCACATGCTGAAGTTTGAATTCCACTATATATTCTCATTAGTCAATTTTATGTTTTTATGTAACTATTTGATCTATTTTTGGCCATTAACGATTTTATCTATATGTTAGTCACTTTGCATGTCTATTTGCAGTCAAAATGCAAACAAGAATCAGATCTCTGTCCCTAAATATGCAAAGAATTCCACTCTCTTAGAGAAGACCTGTGATTTGCTCAGAAATTTTCCAGAATATTTCGATGTGGTCGTCAGTGTTGCAAGAAAAACTGATGGTCGACATTGGGCGGATTTGTTCTCTGCTGCTGGGAGATCAACAGAGTATATTTGTTTACTTATCTGTTTTTATTCTTTCCTTTTATTTTTCCTTTTAAGTAACATTACTTTACAAGCAGTGTATATTTACCTAGAACTTCTGTAACAAAGAAGATAATGTTGAGGTAAAGCACTTCTGCAAAAACATTTGTTTTCTTTTTTCTTTAGAAGTGAAAAAGGAAAAGCTTCCACTAATTACAGATACCCTGGAAAATGATTTATATATTCTTTTGTTCTTTCTTTTTTATCCCCGTTGGTCTGTGAACCAAATAAGATTTGATTTGAAGATGATGTTTGAAATTTATTTGGGTAGGTTTTATACTATCATATTTACCAACTGCTGATCCACTGCCTGGAAGCTTTTTAATCATTAAGTTGTGACTGTCTTTATTCTGTTTTTCAATTTCCAGGTTGTTTGAGGAATGCTTCCAACGTAGATGGTACAGGACTGCTGCCTGCTATATACTTGTAAGACATTGGATAGATTAATATTCTGCTTCAGTTTCTTTTCTTTTCCTTTGACGTTTGACATAAGTTTTCCCTTATTAGGAGGATTAGTTAGAATTTTCCTCAGTATAATTATGAATCTTGCACACTTTTTGTTATGAGTGGGAGGGCAGTTTAAATGTGACAACCGATCAGTTCAATTGTATTTGCCTCGGTGTTGTTAAAGAGTAGAAAAATTTGAAACTTGCTGCTCATTATTGATACCATTTTTGAACAAGGTTCCCTATATTTTCTGCTTCACTAGCTAAATGTGAAAAACCTTCAATTTGTATGGGAAGAATATACTAAAAAGTGGCCAACCTGTGATGCTTATGTGGTTCTATTAATTCATATTATTTTGAATGTCCCAGGTGATTGCTAAGCTTGAAGGTCCTGCAGTCAGTCAGTATTGTGCTTTGCGTTTATTACAGGTAGATGTTTGTAGTAGGTTACTTCCTTTGGAAGTACTTCTTTTGCTATTGAGTGTGTATCTCCATGTGGTTTCTTACAAAGGTTCTCAACCCTATGCAGGCAACACTTGATGAATCGTTATATGAACTCGCTGGGGAGCTGGTATCTATATGGTCTAGTTTATGTGCTACTTTTTAGTTGCAGCAATGAAAGCTGTAAAAGTTGTAACTAACTTTGTTTGACTCTTAGGTGAGGTTCTTGCTAAGATCTGGAAGGGAATATGAACAACCATCAACAGATTCAGAAAGACTATCTCCCAGATTCTTGGGCTATTTCGGTTTCCATTCTACTTTCAGAAAGCAGACATTGGATAAGAGGTTGGTGCACACTTATGTAATGTTTTGCATGTCGTGTACCTAGCTTGACCATATGATGGAGACTAACCAGGCATTCCTTTGGAGCAGCACCTCATTTAAGGAGCAGAACGCACATGTTGCGTCCGTGAAGAACATCTTAGAAAGCCATGCTAACTATTTGATGTCAGGCAAAGAGCTTTCAAAGCTAGTTGCATTTGTGAAAGGCACCCAGTTTGATTTGGTGGTAAGATAAGCTTGCAGTTATTATTAGGATGATTTTGTTTTTATTGTCAAGTGGTTTTAATTTCTAACAATTTATTACAGGAATATCTTCAAAGAGAGAGATATGGAAGTGCTCGGTTGGAGAATTTTGCTTCAGGGCTGGAATTAATAGGACAAAAGGCATCAGCATCTGAAACTCCCTTTGTTTTTTTCATTTTTTTTGTTAAGAAATTAAGCCACATTGTCACATCTTACAGAAGTTGCCTTTTCACCACTTACTGACTGAGCAGTCTTCTATGTTTCCAGCTCCAAATGGGTACGCTGCAGAGCCGGTTTGATGCAGAATTCCTTCTGGCACATATGTGCTCTGTCAAGTTCAAAGAGTGGATTGTTGTCCTTGCAACTCTTTTAAGGCGAGCTGAGGTATAATTCACTTCATTTCTCACAAATCTCTGACATATGATAAGCATGCCAGCATCGTTGGTATGTGATGTGTTCATTTCATTCATTGTGAATGTCAATGATGGAAAGGTCATTAAGAAAAAGTCATATTTTCGCTTGAACATCGATACATTCTACAAACTAAAATAACCATAATAGCTAGTTCTGAAGTTGTCAGGGTACTAAGACCCTTTGACCGTGAGTGATGCCAACTTTGTAAATTTTCCTCGATCTGCCTTTTATTTCCTTGTGAAATTTGCACAGGTTCTATTCGATCTTTTCCGGCATGATATGCGGTTATGGAAAGCATATAGCATCACCCTGCAGGTATTTCTTGGTTAAATGCATTGTCCACAATAATGGCCATACGTGTCTCTACATTAATGATGTCCTCAATTGATCTATGCTTTTCAGTCGCATGCCGCATTTTCTGAATACCATGATCTTCTTGGAGATTTGGACGAGCAACTTTCATCCATTGCTTATGAAGAGAAGTGAGGTTACACTTGTACCTGTAAATCTGTTTTCTGCTTGACAACAAATTGTTTGCGGAGTAACATGTCGATCAGATCATGTAAAGATCAATAAGCAACTAACTCAACCTGCGGAAGAGCCAGATGAGGAGCACTGAGTTAACGCCGAAGGTCTACCCAAATACAATTTTTTTATTTTATTACAATAATCAAATTACTGGCCGCGCTGAAATTAGATATTCTTGTAGATAAGGATGGCTGGGAACTTCTGTTAGGGAGTTCCATGCAAAGTCTTGCTCTGAGGTTTTAGTTTTAGTTTTCTTCATTTATCATAAATTGTATATTTTTTTGGCTAGTATTACAAGGCTATTTGTATGAGTTTTTGTTTTGGTAAACATATGTATGAGTTTTTTTTATTGGGTAAACATTTATGAGTTACTTGTGTAGAACCTGAACCCACGCTCAATATTTTGCATTTATTTTTTTGACAAAGCGCTATTCTAAACTACCCTAATCTACGAGAAGCAAGAGGGGAGCATTTTTCTCCAGCCATTGGCCTAACTCATGATATTTTGCATTTTAAAGCAGAATATTTTTGAATAATTTATACCTTGATGTCCAAGAATTTTATGTTTTAATTTCTAAACGGAAAATGCTAAACCTTGCTTGGCCTCTGGAGTCCCAAAAAGTTGGCGATTGTTTGAAATTGAATATTAAAATTATCTTGGGATAGGCCATGAAACTCGAAGTCCACAGGTATCTAAATTTACTAGTATGTTTTGTTCATGTTAAAATATCCTCCATTTTCATGCAATTATTCTTTCAAAGAATAGCTTGTGAGTCAATTATCCAATTTGTTGAAGTTGAGATTTTCAGTTTTCAATATTCAAGCAAAATAAGAACGACCAATAAATAAATAAAACCAGTACACATTTGCACTAATTGCATTTTATTGCTGTACTGCCAATTTATACATTTACAACTACCATCATGAAAACTCAGAAAAAAAAAAAAACAAAAAAAAACAAAGATTTCACTCATACATTCATCCCTAGATGATGAGTGAATCACCAGCTAAAGCTGATGGACTCAAAATGCACATTTTCTACCAAACCAGATGAGCAAATGGTTGCAACCTCATGCCTCAGTTTCTTAGGGCCACTCACAAGAACTCCAACACTTAATCCTTTAAACTCCAATATCATCTCTGCAAAAATAAAAGATTTAAAAAATAAATAAATAAAGGATAATTTCTTCGGCTCAGAAATAACAAATATAAAACCCTCTATTTTTTATTTTTTATGTTGAAGTAAATATAGGTGTGACAATAAAATGACTTACTCTTGAGGTCTGGTCTTCCACCATAGTGCACATTGGTTGCTTGGGCAAGAGACTGTTGGGGAAGGCTCTCCAATTCTCTGTCGGCATTATAAAACAGTGATTCTGGTGTCCCCATTGGTGCTGGCCCTTCCATGTTCTGAATCTGCTTATTTTGCATAGCATTCCTTTTCTTGTTCCAAAAAACTACTGCACTAGCTGTTGAGGATATGGCTGCACATATAGCCAACATGTTCAGCACAGATCTTAACCAATTAGCAAAAATGGCGTTGGAGTTGTGATCGATCGGGTAAATGTAGTAGCGCGTAATGATCCCGATCAAGATTAGGAACATGATGAAGGAGGATGCTATTATGAGGGCGAGACAGAGCCAGTGATTTTTGCCTAAAATGGGTGATATGGGTGCATCAGTTGCCAGGGGCTTGAACCATATGGCTCTAAGGGGCTTTGAGCCATCTGTTTTTGGTTCTGTTTCTGTTGTCACATAGGCCTCAATTTGGAGCTCCAGGTTGGACATGTCAATTGAGGTGCTGGACATGGGAAGAATGAGGTCTAGCATGGTGAGGTCCAATGAGCTTTTGAAGGCACATATTAAGACCACTTTTGGAACTCTGCATTTCAGTGCTGTGCTCATCAAGAGGAGCTCTCTGATTATGGAGATGAAAGGGGTAATTCCACTGCCTCCACTCACCATCACAAGGGTGTCATGCCTGCAAAAAGATATCATTCCTTAAGTGTTATGAATTGGGATTGTTCCATATTAAGTATCTAACAAGAACCCGACGACACTTGAAAGTATGAAAGATAGTTAAGTTGAGGACAATATCGGTCCAACATAAGGAAAGAAATATTATGTTTCGTTATGGTGCAGACCTTAGAAAATGAGTTGAATCAGGTCCATAAGGCCCTTCAACAGCAACCTCAATCCGATCAGTAGGAGAAGGGGTTGACACCATTTGGTAAAGCTTCTTGGTCCAGCTTCCTTCAGCTTTGATGACGACGCTAATCTTTTCGGGTTCCAAACTACTGTTGGAAGTCACAGTGAAAGGATGCCATTGCATCTTGGAAATACTAGGCACATTTATGAACATGACGCTTGTAGGATTATATTTCAGACCTACCAATATAAAACACAAGAAAAAAAAACATCAAGTACTGATAACAAATCATCATAATTCAGAATAATTATAGCCCATTATAGATGTCGATTTAGTAATATCTTATGTTGTTAGACTCTCAATTTAAAAAGGGATGTATCAGTACTTCGAAATCTTTTACCTGGGCTCTTGGCGAAGTTGAGTTCTAGGGTTTCACATGGCAAAACTCGTGAGCAGATTAATCTAGCTCTTGTTCCGGATTGCAAGAATCTCAAGAAACGATCAACCAAGAAGAGGTAGAAACCAGGGAGCATAATGCAAGAGTAGGACATACCCACATGAAGGATGAAGAAGATCATGAAGAGGATGTAAAGGTAATGAGTGTAGAAGAAGAGCTCAAAGATTTTACGCCTAATGCGAGGGATGGCAGTCACCCACATGATCAGTCCAAAGAGCAAAGATAGCTCTCCAGCTATATTTGATATCCCAGTTTTGTCCCATTGCACCATCTGCATTAAAACAAACATGTAACACTTTAATTATGGTATATAAAAAAAAAACCTACATGAATGGAGGAAGTCATAAATCGGGAATCAAGGAACTAGGAATATGAGAATTAAGGAATTGGAATATTGGATCGACTACTCCCCTAGTTGTTCAATTCCTAAACGTGGGAAGTAGGAATTAGAGTAATTCCAATACTCATTCTTGATAAGTAAATGTGCTAATAGTTTAATTATTTACCTCCGAAATTTGACCTGTGGCGGCCCAATAGATGACATAACAAAGGCCATGAGCTGTGAAGAGGAGCATGACTAGGTGTCCAAGCCATATATGGTACTTGATGCTGCCCTCAGAGGTGAGGCCAAATAGTGCCAGGATTGAAGACCCTCGAGCCACTGGGAAGAAAAGAAATGCAAGGCATATGTTCCCAACAAGGCCTAGCCTCAGTGCTGCACTATCCAACTTAGATTCCCATCTGCCAAACAAAAGCAAAACACCAAATACAAAATGAATTAACTAATTAAACCCTAATTGTGCTATTTACTTAATCTCAAGTTTTAAGAAATTATAATGTTACATTTTTTCGTGGTTCTTTGCTGCTGATTTTGGCGTGATATTGGCAAAACTGTTGTGCAAGTATGTTGAGAATGACCAAATTAGGAGTGCAATGAACATGATGAAGAAGGCCAGCTCTATGCCGGAAACAATTCCTAGGGGGCCTTTTACCAGCATAGGCTTTTTCCATACGGCAAACCGATTCTTTGTGCCATTGCTGCTGCTGCTGATAATTAAAATCCGACAACGAAAGGAAAACAACGTTATACATAATCGAAACATATCGAGTCCCAGACTATGAATCTAAACAACATATTCATGCAAGAACAATAAGCTTCTATTAATAGTCCAAATTCACAGTTTGATAACATAAACATTTTCCGTGCTTTGCATATGCCACGCACCTTTCCACTTTATAATCGTTCAACTTCTTTCCCAGATGGAGAAAGACACAACCCAACAGCGCAAGGAACAAAATGGGAAATGTGAACATCACAATATTTGAACCTGCAGCAAGTAACACACAGATACAGTACGAATATAAGCAACCTTCACCTAAGAAATTAAACCAAAAGCATGCAAAAAGATAATAATTTAGATTTTAATCAGAACCTTCTGAACCCAGATAGGTACTTGAGTTAGTCTTTTGTCTGATTTGAAGACGCCAAATTTGAGAATATGTGTTGGTGGGCATCATGAACCAAACAAAAAGAGACCCCAAAAACACTACAAAAACTGCTAGCAGCCTTATTGCTGCCCTCATAACATGAATTCCTACATGGGAAGGAGGTGATGAACTTTTCACAACTTGAGCATCCATCTCTCTCTCTCTCTCTCTCTCTCTCTGAGTGACTCTTAGAGAGCTCAGTGACTTAATTAAACAAGTTTAATTCTATATTAAGAATGTCAATGAGAATGGCATGTATTTATAGGAGGGAATGTGTTATATTAGAGTAATGCAGATAGAATCTAAGGCTTTGGACTTATGGAAGAAGGCATGGTTCATGTCCCTGGCTAAGATAATCCAATGTTAAATTTGTTTACACTAAATTGCTGACGTGGCACTTCACAAGTTGGGTTGGGGTGGTGATCAAACTGATTTTATTTTCAAGTCAACCATATCTGCAAGGGCCATGCAGCTTTTGACGATTGGTTAAGAGGCAAAACACCTTGTGTTGGGTGTGAAAGGAGTGTTGTATTGTAATTTGCAAACACGTTTTTTGATGTGATATTATTATTTTTTATTTTAAAAAAGTCTAAATTTGTAATTGAAAATAGTGCTCTTAAAAGGCATTTTTTGGGTTGTTTCCTTTTGTTTTGTACATTATTCGTGTACCAAAAAAGGGTTAAATTCCTGACCAAAACAAGAAAAATTTGTGGTTAGAATGAGGTAAGATGGGGGGTTGAAGCAAGAGGGCACGTGCCTTATGGTAAATTTCGTAAGGCAGGCTTGTGTCTTATGTGTGTATTGAATGTTTCAGTGGCTGATGTGTGAGGCTGTGAGAGGGAGATGAGTAAAACTCCTCCGTCATACACATTTTCTTGAAAACCATTACTATTTATTCCTCATGTTTATCAGTAATCCAAGTGGTTACAAAAATTAGGTATGAGTTTAGTAACAATCGCACACATATCTCGGGATCTTAATTGTATGGATGTACGATTAGATTGGATCTTTTAGTTATTCAAATGCATAAGCTAAAATGGATAGTTCATTATTGAAATCTTAATTGATATGAAAACCGTCCATTTGTAAAGGATCTGCAGTTTGATTGATTATTTTTTTTCTTCAGAGATTATATTTCAATAGAGCTTGCCCCCAAAATGGGGTTTAACCCGACTCGAGGGAATCCCCCGAGCCTGGGTGTGGGAAATACCCTGGATTCATCCAAAATAAAAAAAAATAAAAAAATAGTGATTCATAAAATGAATGAACAGTTCCGATTGTAACATGTGTATGGTTTCGTGAAATGGTCCGGTTAAAACCGGGTTGATCTGATATATTCACTGCATAAGCAAACACATAAGTATCTTTACATTTCATACTGTTTCATACAGCCTATAGAATAGCAATACAACACTCCTTTTCAAACTTAAAACTTAGAATTACAAAACATCAGCTGGTACTTATTGATCCTATATTGCTGTCCTATTTAACTTGATGGGTGTGCATTGCCATGCTTGGCATTAGCTTCTGAAACATCCATGGGCAGTCTCGACCATGCCACAAAACCCTCGGCATTCATCTTCCTTCGCATAACCAAAGATATACTTAGCAGCAAACAGGCAGCAGCAACCAGAGGAACCACAAAACCAACATGTCCACTTGGCCAGTTCCTCAAAACCCACCCTGCACAATAATCTCCATCAAGACTCCCCATTGAGTTATTCAGCTTCATGATCTCAATACCATTCAAAACACCATCAATGGCGTAAGGTACACTCATATTCGATGGTCCTACACTTACCCTAAGAACACCCGAATCGTCTCCATCAACCACGAAATCCGCATAGAACGGAGATGCCAATATGTAGTTGGAAGCCATAGATAGATCCAGATTCTCATATGCCAAATTCCCATTCACATACACATTGAAATACAGCAAACCGATGGAAATACTAGCAATGTCACAGAAATGCATCCTAACCAGATACTTATATCCTGCAATGGCAGGAAACACCCATGTCATATTGACCTTGGGGATTGAAGCATTTGTGCTATGAATCACTCTGGCAGAGTTATAAACATTATCAGGGCCAACTTCCCGGCTAGCCCCTCCATCCTGATACTTGATCCGGCCACCAAAATACACCCTTTTCGACCCCGAATTCGGTTCCAAATACTCATCATCAGTAATCCAAGTCCTCCATATAGAATCATTAAACGGCGTCACTTTAGAACCCCCCACATTGACCCTATGCACAACTTGAAGCGCTTGCTTAGCTAACCCATTAAAATCCTCAACTTTATCAGAACTCACAAACTTTGCCGTATCAGCAACAAGGTCCTTAGGCGCAGATATAACCTCAATCGCATTCACAAACGCAAAGTTTGATTTTTCAGCAGGAACAAACTCAATTACAAGCTTTCCGGTACTAACCCAGATCAAGAACTCCATAACTATGGGGCTTTGTACACCCCCTGCTCTAAAGTCGGCCAAAGCCACAAACCCATTAACCAAGACATGAAATTGAGAGTTGTTCCAATCGAATTTCAAAGAATTAAAGGTCTGAAAATGGAGGCGTACCATGTGGGTCCCTTCGTCCCGGATCAGGAACTTGTACTTGGAAGGTCGCCTGAAAGCCCTAGCCGTGCTGTAGATTTGGGGCGAATTGGGAGGTGGGTTTTCATTTCTGAGTGTGATGGAGCGGGTAGAGGAGGACAGAGACGAGTCGCGCTTGGCCGAGTCGGGAACGAATAGGCGATTGTCGACGGTGGAGCCCACGGTGGACCCGCAGTCGACGAGGAAGTTGTCTACGGGGGAGAAGGGGGAGTGAGAGAGGGCCGAAAGGGTGGAGAGAGAGAGTATTGAGAGGAAGAGGATGAGCTTTCTGTACGGGAACTCCATGGGAGGAGGGTTTGAGCTTCAGAAATGAAAATGGTGTGGAAGACCAAGACTTGAGTTTCGGGTTCTTGAGGGTGGGAAGAATCCGAGTCGTTGGCGGGACCCACGCGTTCGGAGCTGATAGGCTGGACCTTTTTTGGGGTCGGCTTGTCCATGTCGGATGATGCTGGTGCGGTACAACTGTGTATGTGACCAATTTTTTGTCGACATCGTTGATCATTCCTACCTGGAATTCACAAGGTGTAAAATTTACGCAGTTGACTCATCTTTGTTTCTAATAGCTACCCAAATTATATACACATCATTGCTTATTTGAAAACAATTTTTTTTTCTTTTTGAGCTGAAAACAATTCTCTTGCCATCGCAATGCTTATTTCAAGCTCTTAAATTGAGCATGTATGTTATCTCAAGGTCAGCTTTAGTGATTTTCAACTGTTTATGCATGTGAAGTTCACAATGCATTAACGGTTGAGAGTCACACATACATACATTAGTAATTGTTATTAGTAAAATCCTTATAATACTACACTAATGCGTGTCATTTTATATATCTTTGGCACAATATGTAAGAAAAGCAATCACAAGTAGTAATGTCATTGGCCAATTTTTTTTATTTGTGAGACATTAAAACACACACATATATATATATATATATTCCAAATTAGTATTCTTGTTGAACTCACTAATGTAGGTGGATGCGACTTTCGTTAAGTCACAAAGAAGATAGAGAAGTAAAGAGATTCCAGCTTTCAACTATAAGTGCGGTGCTAAATGCTACCCTTAGGCCTTAGAGTGAAATTTCAAAACTCCACCCTCATTTCATTGGATAATATGAGCCCATGATAAGCTAATCACTTATCTCATAAAGTTTTTTTAAAGAAAGGTGAAACTGCCGACTTGATTGTGAAAATGAAGTTTCATTGAAAGTTGAGAAATCATTCAATTTGCCAACCTACTTATTTAGACTAAAACACAAACTTTGGTTGGAGTGTGCAAGGGGTTTAGATCAGAAAATGGTTTTCCTCCTACGACAAGAAAAATTATTTTTCCAGAATGATCACAATCGAAATGTGGTGTTATTTTCGCACACCTCCATAAAAAAATGCACAAAGTTGGCAATATTTTGGCTTCTTTTCTCATTCAATCCTCTCTTTTTTTGGGTTAATTTACACTAACTATTTTCTGTAATCAACATCCAATATTAGGATACAAAGGGATGTATGCTAGTTAGTAAACTTTTCTGTTTCTTTGCAAAGAAAAAAATTCAACAAAATTGTGAATTGCTAGGAAGGCTCTTTGCAATCTTATGTACTCTACCGCACTTCGACGACTTCATCTTCATTGCATGCTCCTACATCAATGACCATGGTGCCGTTCTTCTTGGTATTTGGCAAAATTCTGCAGCAATTTCTCCTTGGAGACTGCTCAAATTACAAAATTGTCAATGTATGAACATAATCTATGAAAAGATTAAATGTGACTACTACTTGTACCAAAATAATAATAATGGGCAAACTAGCAATGTGTGACGAGCAACTCATGAGACATTAACTGGTGTAAGAATCAGTAAGAACGAGACTCACATCAATCAAGGACTCTCAGTTACTTGCGCATGCTTTGATAGTTCATGCTAATATTTAAATTAATTACCTTGTCCCATAAATGTGGATTGGGTGCTTTATAGACTTGCACTTTTTTAATCCGGGAGGGATTTGCCATCTTCCAGTGGCATTCTGGGTCTGGCACTCGATCGCGAACATACTCAGTAGCTGTATGGCTCACATTTTTATTGTATACGACATTAGAAAAGTAATACACAAATGGTTGTTGACACGGGTTCCTACCAAAACGGTGCGTGTTGAATTCGTAGGTCGTATAGTCAGCTTTCTTGTACCAATTGAGGAACGTCCTAGATGGCATTTCAATTTCTCGGGGCGAAAAAATGCCTCGAAATATTTGAATCGTGTATCCCCATGAAACAGATACGGTCCAGGATCGGGTCTTGTCGTAACAAATGGATTGTTGTAGAAGCCCGGCGGAGTCGATCTTCATCGGGGCCTGGAGCCTTTGTAGGGCATGGACCCGGTCCATGTTGGGGAATATGGGCTCAAACACATCTAGGTGGTGGAGGGACACTAGGGGTGTGACTGGATGAGCTGCTAGAAGTCCAAACAAGCTCCCATATACATCAAACTGAGTAAAATCCCACAAATGAAAACAAATTAGAATAAGAAAAGACTTTGAATTAGAAAAATGACAATGACTTTACACTACATATGGTCATGTGATTCATGCAACCCTCATGAGAAACTTGACAAGAAAATTCAAGCACATTGGAAATTTGTGTACAAATCAATTGGATTTCCAAAAGCTTAGGTAAATTAGTCCATTTGTTGGTTGAATTTTGAAATGCTTCAAGGACACCACAAAAGGTACGCAACATAAGTCAATGGTCAAATATGTATTTTATTGGACGGTGGTAAGACTAGGTCACCAAACACCACCAAATCTAGTCCATTTCATTAGAAAAATAAATCTAGAATAATATGCAGTATAATTAATTAAAGTTACCACAATCCAGGATATGGTTGGTAATTGGTGCTTTTCTTTTTCTTTTTTAGAATTTCATTGAACTAAATAGGCTGAAACAAACTCTTGGAAACGTGCAAAGAAACATTACGAAAGTAATCTGAAAAGACACTACCATCAATTGCTGAGAAAAACAGAAACGTTTTGATTCTGCCAGAAACTTTTGGCTTATCCTTTTACACAAGCAAAATAGTAGCAATCAACAACACTCGAAGAAAATCTGACGTATCATTGGTTTATACCTAAGATTTTTTCCGAGATTTAGATTTTCCTTTGCTTTTCACTGTTTTCTCAGTAACCAACCAAAAGATAAAGATTTATAACCAAAATACAGACAGAGAAGAGAACTAACCTGGTGAAATCCTTTTTCTCTGGTGAGAGGGACACCAAGCTCAGCCATACAAGCCTGAAGCCTATCATCTGAGCCGTACAATCCAGTGTATCTTTCTATGCACCTATCCTGCATCTTCTCTAATGCTTTGGCTAATGGGTAACTTATAGCAATCCCTCCTCCACCATAGGCCATGTTGTATGAAAAATAAATGTTCTGCAAGTGACTCTCTGATGAGCTCCCAATATAATAAAACTGGTTATGGTCATATTTCTGCAAAACCCTGACCAGATTCTCAGTCACAAAAACTGTGTCATCATCCCCCATCACAAACCACCTCACATTCTCCATGCCTAGCCTGAAATTCTCCGAAACTATGCGTGACAAGCGTATCGCAGACTGATGGCCTCTCGGGTGCTTGTACTCAAACTTGGAAGTATCACTGGAAATCTTTATAGGTGGCAAAAGGTGATCATGCTCAGGCTCCATTTTTACAGGCTGATCCAACCAAACATTGCCCCTCATTTGGTCTGCCTTCCACCATAGCTTGATGTAGTTCTTCCTATGGCCCCACATATTGGCTGAGGCTGCAATGCCAAAGACTATATGGGATATGTTTGTTTTAGCCTCTTGGGGTTTTTCTGGGGTTGTATCTGTAATTGGCTGAGGAATTGGAGGCAAGGAAACCTTTGGTTTTGGTTGTGATTGGACATGGGCAGTGAAAGATTGCTGCTGCCTACAAAGATTGGAAGGCGAAACAAATTGTAGAGAGTAGGAGATGTAGAGGAAAGAGATCAAAGCCAAGAAACATAAGGTGATCTTTTTGGAGGTCCATCCTTCTGCAGGGTCTTTTTGATTGCCTTTCATGGTGAAGAGAGGTTGTGTGTGTTTTTGGGTTTGGTTGATCATAATTTCCAAGAGATGAAAGAGGGAAGAAAGGTCACATAGTTTTGTTTTTGGGATCAAATTGTGATACCCAAAAGGCAAAGCTGGGACAGTCCATTTCTAATAGAACTAGCAGAGAATTAAAAGCCATGTGGTTGGTTTATTCTGAAAAGCAATCTAAACACTATTAAAACACTAATGACTTGTGTTCATAATTTCCGGCGTATTTCTATCTGTCTACACTTGTGTGTTCGGCCAAGATTTTTACTGATCAAAGAGTCCTCTCACTTTCATGGTTCTGTCTTTTTCTCTCTCTGTTTTTTTTTTAAAATAAAAATATTTTTATTATTATTATATATGTATATATGATTTTTTTTTTCTTGTTTTAGAAAGAAGTAAATAAGTTTTCAGTATTTTGTAGATTTTTTTTGTTTTTTGTTTTTCTAACAGATAATGATTATGTTTTGTCGATTGGGATTGAGACTTCTTACTCAACACGTACTTTTTTATTTTAAGAGCAGGTTTTTTTTTTTTTTTTTTTTTTGGGTCTAAAAGTTTAAGAGCAGGTTTGACAATGCTCATGAAAGGTGTAAAGGGGTTTTTGAAAGTGTTTGGTAGAGAAAGTACGATTTTTCAAAGAGCATTTGGACTAAAATTTCTAAGTGCTTCTAGCAGAAGTACTTCCTATAAAGCGGATTCTAATCGAGCCATAACTTAAACGTACTTTGATAAATTCCAAAGCATACAAAATATAGGAGACTTGTAATACAAGTGGTATAACAATACATTTGACCCCAAAAATAATGTAATACAAAATATAGTATCATCCTCACTCAAAACACACAATGGTACCCAATAAATTACGGACCCCTTAACAATTGAGTACATACAATATTCCGATCCATTTTCAGCCTTATCTTCCACCGTCAGATTGTCTTACTAATAGGCCAGTCAAAGGCATCGGACGAGCGCGAAACAGTCGGAGGCTAAAGCGACGCGTGCTCCTCATGCTTCCATACTTGGCCTCGGAAATGAGCCTTCTCTTTCATACGCTTTGAGCTCCGAAGCTCTGTCGGCTTGTCTTATTTCCCAAGCAAAGTGAAGAAGCTCGCTCTTCTGGGTCTCTCAGAATTTTCATGTGAACCGCCAAAATCAACCATGACAGGTAGGTAGCTATTTTAATTCCCACTATAAAGCTCTGTTTGGTTGCCGAGAAAGCGACTGAAACCAACAGAAACTAAATTACAGAGTTAAAAGATCATTTTACCTTTTCTTTTTTCAAAGGGGCCTCTTGCGTATGTTTTAGTTGGGTGAAGTGTTTGATCTTTAGGGACCAGCGTGAAAGAAAAAAATTCATTGATTCACTGTTTGGTTTTTGTTTTCTTCATTCTTCTCGGCATCCAAACAGGGGTCTAGGGTTTATTTATAGATGTTTATCAGCATTGTTAAGCTTGAGTTCATATTTTTTATACCTATGTTTCATTATATTGTCATTGGGTTTTGCATTTTGTATTTGTAATCACTCATTATTAATTTGCTTTCTCCTTCCCCCTCCCCCCCAATTTGCAGATTAAGATACCATGAAAGAGTTAATTAATTTCAACCAGGTCCTCTTAAGCATGTAGAGATTGAAGAGTGCCTTTAGTATTATAGAATAGTCTGGTATACTAAGCTTTCTCTAATGGGTGGAGTTAGGCTTTCCATATTGAAATCACTTTGCAAGTCTACCAGTTGCTCTTATGCGAAATTTGGCAGTTACCAGTATATAAGACCAGCATATGCTTTTGTAAATCGCAGTTACTATTCTAAGGAAACACAATCTCTTAAAACTTTTGCGAAGATGCATTCTAGAGCATTGGGTTCTGAATCACTTGCCAACATCCAATCTTACAGAACCAAACCCATTTCAGCATTTTCACCCACATTGTCAAATTCACATATTAGGAGTGCTACTCCTCTTTTTTTGGTAAATCCAATTTTGAATAGCCGTTCATACTCATCATCTGTTGGTAGCAATGCTGATAAAGCTGGGCAACCAGGCCTAGGAGTTCCGGCTGCTTCTGGTGGCAGTGAAGTGGATATTGGTAATAGTGGTATTGTTGGCAGTGATTGGGTTGCTAAGGTTAAGGATGCATGGCAGAGTGCTGTGGACGCAGCAACTTATTCTGGACAGAAGGCTAAAGAAACCTCTGTTGAGCTGTCGCCTTATGTTCAGCAGTTGCTGGATTCCTATCCACATCTTAGAAATGTGGTTGTTCCTGTTGGTTGTACTTTGGCAGGTACTATATTTGCTTGGCTGGTGATGCCGAGGCTTTTCAGGAGATGTCACAAGTACGCAAGTCAAGGGCGCACTGCGTTACTATCAGGACGCCTATCTGAGGAGCCAGTTCCATATGAGAAAAGTTTTTGGGGTGCTTTGGAGGATCCAGTGCGATATCTAGTTACTTTCATGGCATTTTCACAAATGTTAGTGGTTTCAAGATCAAAGATATGCTTCATAATCACCCTATTTTTATTTGTATATATGCGTTTTTGTTTTCCACTGTTAAACAACGAGGAGGACTTTTATTTGCAGTGGCATGCTGGTAGCACCGACCACTATAGCTTCTCAGTATCTTGCACCGGCATGGAGAGGGGCAGTTATCCTTTCATTTGTGTGGTTTCTGCATCGGTGGAAGACAAATGTGTTCACTCGTGTATTAGCGACTCAAAGTTTGCCTGGTCTTGATCGGGACAAGTTGCTAGCTATAGATAACATTTCATCCATTGGTCTTTTTGTGATTGGGATAATGGCTTTAGCTGAGGCATGTGGGGTGGCTGTGCAATCAATTCTTACAGTTGGTGGCATAGGAGGTGAGGATTAGCTCCTAATTGCATATTCTTTTTCATATCTGTTTCATCCATGACAGTTAGAAAAGTCTGCAAATAAAATTTTAAATTAGCTATCTTTGTAATGCATATTTTGTTGTAATATGCAAGTAAGGTTATTAGATTACATCCAAAGGTTGCATCTCTTGATTTTTGGTCATATGGTTATATGTATCACCCACACCACACTAAAGATTCATTTTTGGATGCTCTTGTTGGGATTGACCTCGTCTTATTAAGACTAAACTTTTTCACCGCCACACTTAATGCAGGAGTTGCTACTGCTTTTGCTGCCAGAGACGTCCTTGGAAATGTTCTAAGTGGTTTCTCTATGCAGTTTTCAAAGCCCTTTTCGCTTGGGGATACAATAAAAGTATGTTATCATGCATTTATGCTATGTGTTCCTCAATTCCATTTGTTCTTTGTCTTAGGCAAAATGTTTCTCAAGCATACGTTCCTTTCTTGTGATTCTAGTAAGAGAAGAGAACTGTGCCATGGGTGTCTTTGTTTCTCCAAATTTGTAGTAACATAATGAAGTTAAGGAAATATTCAAGGTTGTATGAATTACCATGTCAGCGCTGCATACCCAGAGTTACATAGTTAATTATCTTTATTTGTTAACTGTTACATGATTGTGTAATCTTTTCTTAAATCTAAGTATCGGGCATCTTTCAGTCATCCCTTGGTTGGCTACACCGTACATTGTACAGTGATCTCAAACCCCTCATTGATTATAATAACACTTGCTTCTGGAAATGAAGATATGATACTTTCCAGATTGCAATTCAACCAATTAATTTTATTGCTTATTTTGTTATAACTTCCTCTGCAGATGTATAAATTATTAGCCAAATATAATCATAGACTTATATAAGTAATAGGAGCTGTCGTTCGTTGGATAAACGTTATACCTTCTGTGTATTTGTTCTGACTCAATGATTTCAGGTAATTTTTGTGATATCTAATGTATTATCTGCTTCCTGTTTTTGATATTTCTTTTCTTCATGATGTTAAAATTTTTACTTATTGCAGGCTGGAGCTATAGAAGGTCAAGTGGTGGAAATGGGACTTACTACCACTTCGTTATTGAATGCAGAGAAGTTCCCTGTCATAGTTCCGAATTCACTGTTTTCAAGTCAGGTTGGTGCTTCTCTTTTTTGCATAACACTTAAACATGGGCACCCATCATACTGAAAACCACCAATCCCATTTTAAAGTTAAAATCACCTAAGTTCATTGTACCAGTATCAGCCTGGGTATGGTTTAACATTAATATAATAGTGGCTTGATTTATCCATTTAGAATGTTTTGTCATGATATATCTCAGAAAGTTTCATATAAACTTTGTAGGTAATTGTGAACAAGTCGCGTGCGCAATGGCGTGCCATCGTCACCAAAATTCCCCTGCAAATTAATGATTTGGATAAGATTCCCCAGATATCAAATGATATAAAGAGCATGCTAAGGTCACACTCGAAGGTGTTCTTGGGAAAGGAGGCCCCTTACTGTTTCCTGTCTCGTCTAGAAAGTTCATTTGCCGAATTGACTCTTGGATGTAACCTCAAACATATGGTAATTCCCGCTCCATTCAATATTCTTATCATACTGATTACTTAAGCATCTGCTTTAATATTCATTCATTTTGTGATTACAGAGCAAAGGTGAGTTGTACTCTACTGAAGAAGAGATTATTCTGCGGTCAGCCCAGATAATCAAGGAGCATGGTGCTAGGTTGGGCAGCACCTTCCAAGATATGACCACTCAATAGTCTCACGAATTATATGACTGCTATCATACAGATAAAAGTTTTTGATGAATATGAGTCACCACACACAACACTAGTTTGTCTTGACAAGAGAGCTGCATATAGGATCCATTGTGTAATATCCATTGCTGTGTCTTTTTCAACACAAATGTCAAGGTTTAATCTTTTGTGTGCAAATATTGTATGGAATCGCCCCATCCACTCTATGGTGGGTGAGATTTGACCGTTGCAACGAACCGGGTTTCATATTTGAAATGTGGTTGCAGGCTCAACGCCATTTGGTTGAGAAAAAGATTGAGCAAGTGGCATATAACGTATCACATATCAACAATTATGGGGAACATCACTCTCTTTCTTGCTTTCTTTGCATGGTCTGGTTTTGTTTTTGCCCCTTCCGGAAAAGCTTACCTAAAAATTGGAACAGAAATTAAGATGATCAGGTGATCTTGCAACATTAACCAAGGGTTTTGTTTGGCTGAAAACATCAAGAGTTCAAAACCCAACATTACCATTATGGCAAAAGATCTTCGAGTTGTGATGCTTCCTGGTCTGCCTTCGGCCATATTATGCCTTATGAAAACTTTCCATAACCTTGGCAAAAGCCAGAGTTCATGCCCATTCCATTTCCAGAAGGAGCTGAGGCCTCTGTGGCATATGATCTGCTGCAACAACCCATTATGCAGTTCATGGAACGCGATCAGAAGCTGCATCAAGAAGATCATTTAGGATATTGGGAGCACTTGAGACATGATGGAAATGATGACGTCAGCGCATTTTGGGAACTGGCTGGAAGATACATGACGGCGTTGACTGTCTGGTGGGCCTAAACTCGCCTGTTCTATCTTCCATGGCTTTCTTTATCTATTCTCTCCAAAGCCACAAAATGCTTTTCGTTGGGCACTGCAACATTTCTTATTGGTGGTGAAAGCCTAAGAAGACTAGAAACAGGGATACTGTAACATTGGTGGTGATTGCATGCTCTCTCACTCACTCACTCAATGCTTTTCCAACGCCACCAATATTACGTACACTGTTCAGCTTCAGCACATTCATGGTTTTTTGTGTTGTTCTTTCTTTTCCCATTTTCAAGGGACCAGTTACATTATTTTGGGAACATTTCAATTTTCAAGACAGATGCGTAATCATTTGGTGAAAAAGAAAGAAAGAGAAGAAGATAAAATTAAGATCTCGAAAGTCATCACAGGCAATCCTTGGGAATGTGCATGCTTGGGTACTCTGGTTGAATGCTTAGCCAGAAAATGTAATCATGTGTTCGGACGTTTGGTTAGCAAGAAACACGTATTTTCTTTTTTATTTATTTTTATATAAGCGATATTGCGGAGGAGGAATTGAATTTAGAACCTCGGATACATGGATAAATATTCTTAACCACTTAACTACTTAAGCTACAAGCTCATTGCTTACTTTTTCTTTTTATGGTTAAAAGAAGTGGTCTTTTTTAAGTGTTGAGTAAATTGTGTAAAGAGCTTTAAAAAAGAAGCGTCTCTATTTGTTTTATTCGGCTATATTAGGTCAAGAAGAGGGTCATGATTAGCGATGAACCAACTATTGTCCGATTGTGTCTGTTATATCATTTCCTCTACTTAACAATATTCATAAATTTACAGTAGAATTATTTTTATCATATTCAATGACCTGAATAATATGATATCAACAAACACATCGACGTATCACATTTATTGATTATATTATTAATCACATCTTATTCATATAATGTTCAAAGACCTAAATAGTATTGTACAATTGTGTCTGTTATATGATTTCCTCTACCTAATGAATAATTATACGACGAATTAGGATAGGGTAGGTCAGCCTACTTCTTATATGACTGTCAAAATTTTTATTTATTTATGCAAGATCTAGTGTTCAAAAACCCTACTTCGCAGTATTTATGTAGTCCAACTCATCCACATAATGCATGAACAAAAGTCATTCTTATTGCAAATTCCATACCAGCAGAAATTATTACAATGGCAAAAGATCATCTTCATGTTGTGATGCTTCCATCCATGGTCTGCCTGATGCCTTTCTTTCAACTTTCCATAGCCTTCGGCCATATATGTAAATGTGAATTTTCCAACATAATTTCCAATCTTGCAATCAATATGATTGTCACATAGTCCAAGTGGCTTAATAAATATAGTAGTCAATCCATGAATCAAGGATAAATATGCATCGAATCAAGCTTGTTTTTCCCATTTTCCAGCTTACTTTACATGGCTTTTATTCCCTCTTTTTGACAAAGGCCGACTTCTGCCATCATTTCCTTCCTTTGATTAGCTTGCCCACGGGATGCATGTTTTCATTCCTTTTGTACTTTTGTTAATATAAAATTCAATCACCAAAACCACACTTCCTTTGCTTTCTCTGAGTGCTTTATTTTTCTTTAAAAAAAAAAAAAAAAAAACAATAAATGCTATTCACAATTGCTCGCAATACTTGCTAGACACATGAATGCACAAACGTTACTTCCTCCTTTTCTCTTAAAATTATTTTTTCTCTTTCTTCTCTTGGTTCCCTCCATCTCTTTTAAATTATATTTTATATTTCTTAGTTGTCTTCCTCTCTCTCTTTTAAAATCTTCTCTCTCTCTCTCTCTTAGGGGTGTATTCAATTTAGATTTTATGGCTTGTTTACCAATCCGTAATTGGATTAGGAGAAATTGAATTGAGGATAAGTTGGATTGAGGAGAATTAGATTCCGGATTCCTATTGAAGTTGTTTACTAAACCATATGGAATTGGGATATGAGTGATATTAATTACTAAAACGTCCTCGTTCTTGGATTAAAGTATTATGACAAATTTGGAATTTTAAAAATTGTGTGAGGATATAATTGGTAAAAAAGATAAATTCTTAATGGGTTAGTTTTCCAGAAATTAGAATACCACCTCCCACCCAAGAATTGAATTCCTCCAAAATCAGGAATTCAATTACTAATTTTGTATGGGACCCACTTACTTTTCAATTCCTAATGAAAATTTCAATTTTTGATTAATAAACACACCACTAAAAGATTTTAAAGAAGTTTAAAAGTTTAGGTGTATTCAATCAGATTTTATAGAAGTCTATTCAATTCTGTGTGTATTCAATTCAGAATTTTAAAACTCCATTCAAATTTAGATGTATTCAATCACGATTTTAAAAGACTTCATAAAAGTTTGGGTGTATTCAAAAACTCGTTGATTTTAAAGGAAATACAAAAAACGGTGGATTTCGTTTGATAATAGACTAATTTTAGGCCATGACAACTCTTCTCCCTAGAGATTTGATAGATATATTAATTTTATTCTTAAGATATGATTTCACCACTTTTACTACCACCATCTTATCATCATTATCACCGTTGCCGCTGTTGCCACCATCACCACAGTCATTGTCGTCTTTGCCACCACCACCGTCATTGTCACTGCCACCACTGTTGTAGTCGCTGCCGCCACCCAGCACTAGCACCATCACTAGCGCCACCAATGCCACCTCCACCGCCGCCCTCACTATCAACCCCACCATCACCATCGCTACCACAACCACCGCCACTACCACCCCGACTACCATCCCCACCGTCACCACCGCAACCACCATCGCTTCCACTATCACCACCACTACCTCCCCACAATTAAACTCTATCAACTTTATAACTCTTTTTAAAATCATTCAAAATCTAAATTGAATACACCTTCCTTATTCTTCTTATTCTCTCCGTCAGTCTCTCTCTCTTTTTCATTCTTCATCTTCTTCTTCTTCTCACATCCCCTTACCACCCCCTTAAGGCCTTAGCCTCCTCCTCCTCCTCCTCTCTTTATTTCTTTACTTGGTTAATTGAATAGTTCGAATTGTTTTTGGGTTCTTCCCTTGTTTTTTCATCTGGGTATTTCGAGATTACTGGGTTTGCTCTGGTTGTGTTGGTTTTGTGTGTGTTTATAAGATTTTAGTTTCTGAAAATGCTATAAGAAAGGCTGTTGTTGGACTTGTTTTTCTGGTATGATATTCTTTTCTATTTCTTGCTGCTAAAATAGATACAAACCTCCACTACAAAAAAAAAAAAGAAAAAAAAGGGCAATAGTCAAATTTTTTGAGTCACCAAATTGATTTTAGTGATAGTGGGTGGCTAGTCAATAGTTTTGCTTGCTTGTCACTATTATTTGTGTTTAACTCTCTTATAGCATTTTCACTCATTTGTCATGGCAAAAGGTAAGAGGAGGTAAAGATTGGTACTATTTACATGAATAGTGATTGCCTTAGCAATTTTTTATTGGCTTTCCACCCAAGGGCAACTACTATTCACATGAGATATGAGGAGAGGAATTTGTATAGTGTTTTGGTGTGGGAAGTGAAGAATATGACAAGCTATTTATTTTTAAAAAAAATTCTGAAAATTCTAGTTTTTGTTTCAATTTTTTTTAAAATTTTTTTCCATTGCTAACGTCATCAATGACGTCACAGCACTAAGACAACAGGTCAGGCTGTTTTTGCCTTCAGGCTTGCCCTGGTAAAGCCTGGGTTGTTTTGTACCGCTGGAAACTACTTCTTTGGCCTAGGCCCCCCTTGCTCGGACTGGGGGCTCCACTGGAACCGCTTTTACATTTTGATTACATATAATTTAAATATAATAAATATAAAACCACTTTATTGTCATTGACAGTTAAAATTAACTTTCCAATTTTCTCGAGTAATTAAACCCAATAAAATATTTAATAAATCTATTTTACTTTCCAATACACATTTAAACTTTCTTTTCTCTTTCCCTCTGGAATATCCCACATATGTTCTCATCTTCCAAATGTATGATATGACTAGTATGGCCATGGCCTACACTCAACATTTTTTGTTCTTCTTTTTTCTTTCCTTTCCTTCTCTCTTCTCTCTCTATTTCCTTAAAAAATTAGTAAATTTAGATCTTAGCCATAAAAAAAACTTTCACTTTTGAAAAAAGTCAATTTTTTTTTCCAAAAAAGACAGAAAAACCGCTTAACTTTCAAACCAAGGACATGCAAATGTAAAGGATTCCTTAGGAAATCCAAAAATAAATAAGGGCATTTTTGTCTATTTTAACTTCTTTTAAAAATATTTCTCTCTCCTTTGACTTTTTCCAAAATGTCCCAAAAAATGTCTTCTTGCGTCTCTCTCTCTCTCTCTCTCTCTCTCTCTCTCTCTCTCTCTCTCCTTTAATTTTTTTCGTCTTTAGGTTTTGGATTTGGAATGGGTTGTATGGATTTTCCGAAACTTTTATGCGTTCACAACTGAACTTAGATATGAATTTGTAAGACTTTCTTACTCACATATATCTCAGATCAACTTTTTGTTTGGGAAATGATTTATTTTTTACTGAGAAAATGAAGTTTTAAATTCAATGTTGTGTTGTTATATATTCTTTGCTATTGTCCGATGCAGGAAGACATTGTTGGCGTGACTTGTGGATATTGACTTACTTTCCTTACACACTAAGAATTCCTATTATAATTGTAATTGATTTACTTTAATTCCTGATTTCCTACTGCAAATAGATTTAGGAATTTATTATTTACTTGCCCATTCAGGTTTCGTTGTATTATAAATATGACCTCCTACAAGGAGAAGAATACACAGAAAATTCCCACAAACAAATATTCTCTCATAGTTTTCATATTTTAGCATGGTATCAGAGCGGCGATCTTGGAATTGCTGACTCTAGTTTCAAACCCCCGCCGCTGCTATGGGGGTTGATGATTTTTTCAACCCTCATGGAGGTAGCACCACCGACTCCTTCTCTCATTCTCCACCAACCATCATTGGGTTGAGTGCCCAGATGGCTCCGCTCCTACAGATGCAGACTTTGACCCTGAACCCGATCCAGAATCAGGATCCTTTTTTGACGACCCCGACCCCGACCCTGACTATGACGACGACGACCCCGACCCTGACCCCGACTATGACGACGACGACCCCGACCCCAACTCCGACTATGACGAAGACGACCCCGACCCCGACCCCGACTCCGAAGACGACCCCGACCCCCACTCCGATGATGACCCCAAACCCGAATTTGTCTCTGATTCAGACCATGATCCCAATTTCGACTCCGACTCCGGCCCCGACTCAGGCTCAGATTCCGATCCCAATTCCTACTCAACCTGTATCCTATGCATCTTCCGTTGCACAAATTATGACTTCTAGACTAACGACCCCGACACATGGACTAGATTGCGTATATTGTGGTGATCCACGACACACTTGCGAGACTTGTTTTAAATCGCATGGCTACCCCAATTGGTGGGCTACTCTTATAGATCGAGGACCATGCAATATGACCAGTAATGGTACTGGTTATGGATTCTATACTTCCGATAAGATTGATTCCATGAGCTGGATAATTGATTCCGGTGCAACTGATCATATGACGTTTGATCCTGATGATTTTCTGAATACTACACAACCTCGACGAACCTGTATTGCAAATGCCAATGGTGTTACTTATCCTGTGACAGGGGCTGGCACTGTTGCACTCTCATCCTCTCTCACACTGTCTAATACTTTACTTGTTCCATCTTTATCCACTAAATTATTGTCAGTTAGTCAGCTTACTGAACAATTGAATTGTTGTGTATTCATTTACCCGAGTTTTTGTTTGCTTCAGGATATTCACACTAAGGAGATTCTTGGTCGTGGTACTAAGAGAGGGGGGCTATATTATGTCGATGACTTCAGTCCCGGCATGGCTAACAGCGTGACACATCCCTTTGATAGCAAACAAAAGCAAATCTGGTTGTGGCACCGTCGATTGGGACATCCTTCTTTTAGTTATATGAAGCATCTTATACCAGATTTATTCTCAGGTTTCAAGGACTCTGACTTCACATGTGATACTTGTATTTTGGCCAAGAGTCACCGTGTGCCCTACCCGTTGAGTACGAACAAGTGTACTACTCCATTTACGTTAATTCACTCTGATGTCTGGGGACCTTCTCCTATCACTGCTCCTTCTGGTGTTCGATGGTTTGTCACATTCATCGATGATTGTACACGGATGACATGGCTTTATTTGCTGAAGAATAAAAACGAAGTGTTTTCCTGTTTTCAGTCCTTCCACAAACAGATGAAAACTCAGTTTAATGCTCAAATCCAGATTCTTCGCTCCGACAATGGTGGAGAATTTGTCAATCATGACTTTCAGACTTACTTCCAACAACATGGAATTATCCATGAGACGACTTGTCCTCAGACACCACAACAAAATGGTGTTGCTGAACGAAAGAATCGACATCTTCTTGAAACCGCCCGAGCACTTCTGATTGGCGCTCATGTTCCTCGCCATCACTGGGATGATGCTATTGTCACCGCAGTTCATCTGATCAACCGCATGCCTTCTAGTGTACTGACCTTTAAAACTCCCTTACAGGTGCTTGCACAACACAGACCTCTGCCTTCTGTTTTGGTACTCACACCCCGAATCTTTGGATGTGTGGCTTTCGTTCATCTCCACAAAAATCAACGTAGCAAACTTGATCCATGTGCGCTTCGTTGTGTTTTTATGGGTTATGCCACTCATCAGAAAGGCTACCGTTGTTATCACCCTCCTACCCAACGAACCTATATCACTTTGGATGTGACCTTTCTGGAATCTGAGCTGTTCTTCCATGACCCATCATCCAATTCTACACTTCAGGGGAGATACGAAGTGAAGAGAAGAATTGGAGCAACTTGGAAAATCAAGAAATTCTCGTTTGTACAGAAATGATTGATCATTCCGAGTCTGGAGCACGAGATTACTCTCTGTCGAAAAGCGACCAATCGCCCATTCATAGCGATCAATTGCCTGACCCACCTGATCCACGCGAAGATATTTCTGATCCGAGTCTCACACTTACAGACAATACAGAACAACAAGATGAAGACCCCCCCTCTAACTCAACAGTACCAACAGACCAATCTCTTGAGAATATCCTTGAGGTAACTACTCCTACTAGACTTGTGCATTTAGATGATAAAACTATTGGATATCAATTACCTTTCAGGCAAAATCGTGGGAAGCCACCAAACCGTTATTCACCTGATATTGGCAAGACATCCAAGTATCCAATTGCAAATCATGTATCCACTGAGAAGCTGTCTGAACCACTTAAGGCTTTTGTGCATCAGTTGTCTGCTATCCATATTCCAACCAAGGTCTCTGAAGCATTGAAAGATCCTAAGTGGGTCCAAGCTATAAAAGAGGAGATGAAAGCCCTTGAGAAAAATCAGACTTGGACATTGGAGATTATACCCCGAGGAAAAAAGACTATCGGATGTAGATGGGTGTTTACTATAAAACACAATGCAGATGGATCTATCGAGCGATACAAGGCAAGACTTGTGGCAAAAGGGTACACACAGACCTATGGTATAGACTATGAAGAAACCTTTGCTCCCGTTGCAAAGTTAAACACCGTCAGAGTCTTATTGTCCCTTGCAGCTAATTTAGATTGGCCACTACACCAGTTTGATGTAAAGAATGCTTTTCTACATGGCGAACTCACGGAGGAGGTGTACATGGACATTCCTCCTGGATATAATACTACTCAGACTGGAACAGTTTGCAGGTTACGAAAAGCATTGTATGGATTGAAACAGTCACCACGTGCATGGTTTGGACGGTTCACCATGGCAATGAAGAATAATGGTTTCAAACAGTGCAACTCAGATCATACTTTGTTCTTGAAACATCGAAAAGGGAAGGTAACAGCATTAATAATTTATGTTGATGATATGATTATTACTGGGAATGATAAACAGGAAATATCACAGCTACAAGACTATCTGGCTACGGAGTTTGAGATGAAGGATCTAGGTGGACTCAAGTATTTCTTGGGAATTGAGGTGGCTCGATCGCAGCAAGGCATATTTCTCTCTCAAAGGAAATATGTCTTAGACTTGTTGACAGACACAGGAATGCTAGATTGTAAACCTGCGGACACTCCTATTATTCAGAATCATTATCTTGGAGAATATCCGGATCAAGTTCCAACTAACAAAGAAAGATACCAAAGGTTAGTGGGAAGATTGATCTATTTGTCACATACTCGACCATACATTGCTTATGCGGTGAGCGTTGTCAGTCAATTTATGCACTCTCCAAGTGAAGACCATATGAATGCAGTTCTTCGGATACTTAGATATTTGAAGTCTGCACCTGGAAAAGGACTTATGTTCTCAAAGCATGGTCATCTAAATATTGATGGTTATTCAGATGCAGATTGGGCAGGTAATGTAACAGATAGAAAATCCACATCGGGTTACTTCACATTCGTGGGAGGTAATTTGGTGACATGGAGAAGCAAGAAACAGAATGTAGTAGCTTTATCCAGTGCAGAAGCTGAGTTCAGAGGCATGACTAAAGGGATTTGTGAACTTCTTTGGTTAAGAAAGTTGCTTACTGAACTTGGGTATAAACCTACATCCACAATGAATCTCTTTTGTGATAACAAGGCTGCTATAGCCATTGCACAGAATCCGGTTCAGCATGATCGTACTAAACATGTTGAGGTGGATCGACATTTCATCAAACAAAAGCTTGAGGCTAAAGTGTTTCAGTTTCCTTTTGTGAAATCCGAGGATCAATTGGCGGATATTTTGACAAAGGCGATTTCCAGTAAAGCATTCCACAATTCACTAGATCAGTTGGGCATTGGCGACATCTATGCACCAACGTGAGGGGGAGTGTTGGCGTGACTTGTGGATATTGACTTACTTTCCTTACACACTAAGAATTCCTATTATAATTGTAATTGATTTACTTTAATTCCTGATTTCCTACTGCAAATAGATTTAGGAATTTATTATTTACTTGCCCATTCAGGTTTCGTTGTATTATAAATATGACCTCCTACAAGGAGAAGAATACACAGAAAATTCCCACAAACAAATATTCTCTCATAGTTTTCATATTTTAGCAGACATGAGATGAGACTGGAGAGAGAAATAATACTGATATCAGTAGCCAGTGAATAAAATCTCTTTCAGTATCTATTATTCAGTTGTGGAAAGGAAGGATGTAATTGCTTAATACTTGCTCGCAGTTAAGGACTTATATGATTACCTTTGCAAGGCCTTGATCATGTATTTACACAGAGACAGAGCTTGGATTTGAATTCGGGAATGGAAATGTTGTTGACTTTGAACAATATATATGTTGTAACATTGACTAATATAATCTTTTAAACACTCACTTATTATACAAATACAAATATAAATACGAGAATTAATATCTGTCTGTCAAATCAAACAAAATAATAAAATATTATGATTTGACATGATGTTCAGCTCTTAATTGTAGCTATAGAAAGTCAATAATTTGTGTCACCAAACTCTCTCATTGGTAACAAAGAGCAAAAGTCATGGAGGTATTGCATCGTGACTATTGACTTTTGTCACTAAAAATGGTAAGGGGCAATAGTCACGCAAAATATAGTAACTACTGCCCCTTCTCTCTCTTTTTTTTTTTTTTTTTTGGTGTGCTCCTATTCAAAATTAATTCTTAACAGGTTGAGAGAAGAGAGGGAGAGTGACGGAAAAAAAAAAAGAGACAGATGGAGAAGGGCGGAGAGAAGAAGAAAAAAAAGAAGTAACGTGGGTTTGTGTTTCCAGGTGTTTTGAGCGATTGTGAATAGCATTCCTCTTTGGGTCAATTTTCAACATAGTCTGCATAAAACTGCATGAACAAACTCTTACTGCTGCAAATATACAAAATATGGGGGAAAGCCTTCGTGTAGTGATGCTTCCATGGTCTGCCTTTGGCCACACGATGCCTTTTTTCCAGCTTTCCATGGCCTTGGCAAAAGCCGAAGTTCATGTCTTCTACATCTCCACCCCAAAAAACATCCAAAGGCTCCCCAAAATCTCACCTGATTTGCAACCCTTTATACATCTAGTCTCCATCCCATTTCCTGCTTTGGCTTCTGGGTTCTTGCCAGAAGGTGCTGAGGCAACTGTGGACATACCCTTTGAAAAAATGGACAACTTCAAGATTGCATATGACCTCCTGCAACAACCCATCAAGCAGTTCATTGGGGATCAATTACCTGATTGGATAATAGTTGATTTTTCTGCTCACTGGGCGGTAGAGATTGGCAAGGAGTTTGGTGTTCCACTTGTCTACTTCTCTGCTTTCTGTGCAGCTACATGTGTTTTCCTTACTTCATTAGAAAATATCTCCAAAGCTAATACAGATCATGATGTTCTGTCATCACCAGAAAGCCTCACATCACCGAGGGATTTCGGGACTTTTCGGTCAACTATAGCATATCGGAAGCATGAGGCAGTTGATATATACGCAGGCTTTTATGAACTAAATGATTCTGGGATAAGTGATTCTGACAGGCATAACAAGATTTTATTAGCATGTCAAGCTGTAGCAGTGCGCAGTTGCAATGAGTTTGAAGGAGAATACTTAGAGGCATACAAGAACAAAACTGGACAGCTTGTGATTCCCACAGGTTTGCTTCCACCAGAGCAACCATCTGCCAAAAGAGAAATCAGTTCTGATGGGTCACCAAACAATGTGATATTTGACTGGCTTGATAAACAAAAACCCAAGTCAGTTGTGTTTGTTGGGTTTGGATCTGAGTGTAAGCTGAGCAAGGAACAAGTCTTTGAGATTGCTCATGGGCTTGGGCTATCAGAGCTTCCATTTCTCTGGGCACTTAGAAAACCCAACTGGGCTGACAGTGAAGCTGATGCTTTGCCTCCTGGTTTTGTTGAGCGCACATCCGAGAAAGGGCTTGTTTGCTTGGGATGGGTGCCCCAGATGGAAATTTTGGGGCACCCATCAGTTGGGGGGTCTCTGTTTCACTCTGGATGGGGCTCTGTAATTGAAACTCTGCAATTTGGGCATGTTCTTGTTGTTTTGCCATTCATTATTGATCAGCCTTTGAATGCAAGGCTTCTGGTGGAGAAGGATCTGGCTGTTGAAGTAAAACGCACAGAAGATGGGTCGTTTTGCAAAGATGATATAGCCAAAACACTGAGACATGCAATGGTGGCAGAGGAAGGAGAGAAACTAAGAAGCAATGCAAGGAAAGCTGCCAAAGTTTTTGGAGATCACAAGCTGCACCAAGACCACTACCTTGGCCAATTTGTCCATTACCTTAAAAATAATGTCCCAAGAAGGTCATTTTAGAAGCTCATTATTATTTTTATCTAATAAATCTAGAATGTTTCCCAAATTAGTTTCAGATCATAAGCATTGTGGAGGTGGATATCTTCATACTTTTGAGATTCTGGAACTTTGGTTATTGCCATTCTAGTATTTTTAGTGCATCTTGTGATCTAAAATCTGTCTAGAAAGTTCGATGTTTCTGTTGCCATTCTAGTATTTTTAGGTGTTTGGTTAATTGTTTAAGAGCTTTAAAAAGGAGTGTCTCTATATGTTTTATTTGTCTGTATTAAGTTAAGAAGAGGATCATGCTTAGACAGGAACCAATAAGTGTGTTGTCCAATTGCGTCGGCTATATGATTTCCTTTGCCTAACAATATTCAGGACTTTATAGTAACTTCAATTTATATTGATCATATTGTGAGTCACATATTTAACATATAATTTAATAAATAATTATAGGACGAATTAGGATAGGGTAAGTCGGAGGTGGTTTGTTCTATGACCGTCAAAATTCTTTTTTTAAAATTTGGAAGATCTAAAGTTCAAAGACCCTACTTCGCAGTATTTATGTATCCAAACTCATCCACGTATTGCACGAACAAAAGTCACTCTTATTGCAAATTTCATACCAGCAAAAAAATAATACAATGGCAAAAGATCATCTTCATGTTGTGATGCTTCCATCCATGGTCTGCCCTTGGCCATATGATGCCTTTCTTTCAACTTTCCATAGCCTTTAGACATATGTAAATGTGAATTTTCCAACATAATTTCACTAATATTATTTAAATAATGAGGTTTTATTATTTTAGGTTCGACCTATTCGAGATGCAGTGTCTCTTAATTACAATCTCTTATTTCAATGGAACACCCTTTGATTTCATCATAAAGAAACAGAACATGTGTGTTTGGTTTTTCGGCTGCTCCCAAGTTCAACCTCAGGGTGCCTATGTATCCCTCATGGGAATCAAGCCACTTGTAATTCAAAGAATTGCAATGAATAATAAATGACTCATTGCAAAGAAATTTTGATCGAAATTGTATTGAGAAATGTTTGAGAGAATTTAGTTGAATAAACCAATGATAAGATATGGAATTGTGTTTGGGGTGAATTTTGTTAAGAATAAACTAGGGATTCCGTTTGGATTTAAGATTTGGGCGGTTGGATTGAGTCTCTAGATTGCCTATGTACCATTTCGAAGGGATCAAACTAACATAGTTTGGAATTTGAAAATTAATGGGTAAGTGTGACCCACTAATTTAGAATTTGTGTCTTTGAGACAATATGAAAATTTTAAGATTTTCATAGGTAAATGACCTATGGGAAAGATTGTATGGTTTTGTACCATTTTCTTATTGTCAATGTCCAAAAATTAAACTAATGGACAATTTTAATGAACCCACTAATTTAATTTGATCATTGACACATGCATTCGTATCCACACACGATTTGGAGGATTTGGTATTAATGGGTTCTTGTGATTGACAAACTCGTTAATCCATATTGATGCTCCTTTGGTATCTTTTAAGAGTGAGCTTGATGTTCGAAGCATGACCAATCATTTACTTGGATTGGAGTCACCGTCGCAACATGGTTGAGTTGCTTGGTAGTCCTTTTTGAATAGCATCCTTGTCACAGTGATTGATTTCCATATTTCTTGTTGGGTTTTTGTGGGTGTGTTTGGTAGCCATATTGCATTTGAGAATTGAGGTAGATAGACTTGAATGTCATAAGTATATTATTGAGCCTCCTTGACCGTCAATTGATTTAACTATCGTGAACCTTCGCTGACAATCTTGTGCGCACTTGCTTAGCTTGGTACTGCAAGTAGTGAACTCAGGTCTTCGTCTCTTGAAATACAAAGAGAGCACAAGTGCCTAGACACTTTGCTTTCATTTGTTGTTGGCACCAAAAGTGATGTGAGAGACTTGAAAAAGCCTTGGTTTCAAACCTTCGCGTTGTCTTCTGTCAGTGTGAAGCCCAATGCTTGTTTTATTTTGTAGAGCATATTCTTGAGCTTAATGGACATTTACAAGGAATGGACCAGCTTAAACAATCACACCTCTGACTATTTTTTCGTCCTCTTGAACTGGCTGGGATTTCATTGATTTTTCTCCCATAATCTAGGTTTTGGCAGAACACATCTTGCAGCAAACCTTTGTTTTTTTCCCTTGTTTGTAAAAATCAAAGAGAACCCAATGATCAAATTTTCTTTGATAGCCAATCAGCCATATGGCCCGTTTTCTTCACAGTCAAGAGAGATGTTATACGACATGTGGCCTTTCTTTTTTATTATTTTAAAGCTAGATTCTTCCCATCATTGTTTGTAAAAAAATTTATTATGGGAGTGCCATATTTGAGAACGGGGCAGTGGCCTCGTCATAGTGTTAGATTCTTGATGCATGTTCTAGATCTTACACACAATCTGTAATACGTGTAAAGATAAAAAAACATACCTGGAGCCATCTTCCTTGAATACACAGCTTCTGAATTCATCCTATCGATAGCAGCATCAATCCCACCAAGAACAGGAATGGCTCAAGACTTCTACTCTCTCTCAGAATCTGTTTCATCTCTCTCTTTATGATGAGAATAGGTTTAGAGAACGTGTCTGATGAGAGCAAGGCCTTTAGCTTATATATGGCTATGTCAAGTCGTCTTTACTCATCATCGAGGGCCAACTTGACTTATCTTTCTAGCCCACTTCGGTTCATGCAAAAGGAAACAAAATAGGACTCCTTAATTAGGCTCCAAAAACCCTTCCTTATTTCACAAAGTTTTGAACCTCAAGGCATAACTTAATTAAACTCTTATGAAACCTGATATCACTCAGTATCTAGTACACCGATCTAAATAGAAAAATATAACACATAGACCATGCAAACCATCCCCACAGCTACAGACTTTTTTCAATCTGTATTTTTTGTCTATAGGCCTCTTGCCACCTGGTTCAGAGGCAACTGTGGACGTCCC
Organism: Prunus persica; assembly: GCF_000346465.2. Classification (NCBI taxonomy): domain Eukaryota; kingdom Viridiplantae; phylum Streptophyta; class Magnoliopsida; order Rosales; family Rosaceae; genus Prunus; species Prunus persica. Next base: position 22,069,766 of record NC_034010.1, read on the forward strand.
TTTTGAAAAAATTGACCAATTGAAGTTTGCATATGATCACCTGCAACAACCCATTAAGCTGTTCATTGGGGATCAGTTGCCTGATTGGCTAATACTTGATTTTGCTCCTCATTGGGCGGTGGAGATTGGCCAAGAGTATGGTGTTCCACTTGTGTTCTTCTCTGTTTTCTCTGCTGCTACCATGTCCATTCTAGGCTCACCAGAACATCTCTCCGGTGCTGATAACAGAAACCATGTTCTTCCATCACAAGAAAGCCTCACTTCACCACCAGATTGGGTGGCTTTTCCTTCTCTTGTGGCATATAGAGAGCATGAGGCTGTTCATGTGCACAAAGGCATCTTTGAAGTAAATGGCAGTGGCATAAGTGATTCTGAAAGGTTGGCCTAGATCATATCAGCAAGCCAAGTTTTTGGCCATGCGCAGTTGCAATGAGTTTGAAGGAGAATATTTAGAGGTGTGCCAGAAAATCAATGGAAAGCCTGTGATTCCTACAGGTTTCCTTCCACCAGAGAAACCATCTGCAAAAAGAGAAATAAGTTCTGATGATGGGTCATCAACAATGTGATTTTTGACTGGCTTGATAAACAAAAACCCAAGTCAGTTGTGTTTGTTGGGTTTGGATCTGAGTGTAAGCTGAGCGAAGAACAAGTCTTTGAGATTGCTCATGGGCTTGAGCTATCAGAGCTTCCATTTCTCTGGGCACTTAGAAAACTCAACTGGCCCAACAGTGAAGCTGATGCTTTGCCTCCTGGTTTTGTTGAGCGCACATCAGAGAAAGGGCTTGTTTGCTTGGGATGGGCGCCCCAGATGGACATTTTGGGGCACCCATCAGTTGGGGGGTCTCTGTTTCACTCTGGATGGGGCTCTGTAATTGAAACTCTGCAATTTGGGCATGTTCTTGTTGTTTTGCCATTCATTATTGATCAGCCTTTGAATGCAAGGCTTCTGGTGGAGAAGGATCTGGCTGTTGAAGTAAAACGCACAGAAGATGGGTCGTTTTGCAAAGATGATATAGCCAAAACACTGAGACATGCAATGGTGGCAGAGGAAGGAGAGAAGCTAAGAAACAATGCAAGGAAAGCTGCCAAAGTTTTTGGAGATCACAAGCTGCACCAAGATGACCTTGGCCAATTTGTCCATCACCTTAAAAATAATGTCACAAGAAGGTCATTTTAGAAGCTCATTATTATTTTTATCTAATAAATCTAGAATGTTACCCAAATTAGTTTCAGATCATAAGCGTTGTGGAGGTGGGTATCTTCATACTTTAAGATTCTGGAACTTGGGTTATTGCCATTCTAGTATTTTTAGTGCATCTTGTGATCTAAATTCTGTCCAAAAAGTTTTAGGTTTCTGTTGCTTGTGAGTTCATGCCTATGTCTGAAATAATAATTGTGGGTTATTTTACAAGTCTCTCTCTCTCTCTCTCTCTCTCTCTCTCTCTCTCCCTTTGAGTTTCTGTTCACTCTGGATGGGGATCTGTAATTGAAACCCTGCAATTTGGGCATGTCCTTGTTGTTTTGCCATTCATTATTGAACAGCCCTTGAATGCAAGGCTTCTGGTGGAGAAGGGTCTGGCTGTTGAAGTGAAACGAAGAGAAGATGGGTCGTTTTGCAAAGATGAGATGGCCAAAACGCTCAGGCATGCAATGATGGCAGAGGATGGAGAGCAGCTAAGAACCAATGCTAGGAAAGCTGCCAAAATCTTTGGGGATCAGAATCTGCACCAAGACTACATTGGTGAATTTGTCACTTTTCTAAAAAGAAACGTTTCAAAAAGGTCCCTCTCTCCGTCTCTCCCCTCCCATGTCAGGTTGGCAAAATGACCTTATTTCATTTTATTTTAAGAAAGCTAGATGACCCTATTTTCAATGTTACCCAATTAATTTTTAGTGTGTTATAGATTGAAGTAAACATCTTCATGCTTTGGTGTTGTGGGGTCGTGAGTGGTGCTGGAGATACCGTGACTTCCTTTGAAAGTCAAGATGGAATTTGAAAGTGGTAATTGCTTTCACTTTTTGGTATTTCCAGTCCCAAGGATGCTTCAGAGTTGGTTATCCACACGATCTCTATTCAGCATTGGTTCCTGAGTTCTTATGGATTCTGTCATCTTCAACTATGAGTGACCAAAGTTTAATTACATTTGGAGTTTGCTCATTGTTCTTGCACTGGTTGTTTTATTTCTACTTTTTTGTCTGCAAGAACCCTCCTCTGAGGCAGTGTTCTTTCTGTGTAATCTTGTATCTCCCTTTATATCAATGAATCTACTCTGTTCGAAAAAAAAAAAAAATCTTCATGTTTAGAGATGCTGGAACTTGGGTTATTGCCACTAAATATTTTGGTGCATATATATTCTAAAACCTGTCATAGAAATACAAACTTTAAACCCCCAATTGGGATACATGCTTACCAACTTTTGGTCTCAACAAATGGGCCCTCCTAAACTTAATCAATACGTTCACTGAGCTTCCCACCCAGTTAAATAGAATCGACACCACTATGAGATTGAAGTAGTTCTTTCTAATCTTATTTTTCTTTTCTTTTTTCTTGTAGTTTTTTTAATTAAATTCTGACCCGATATGTGTGTTATGGACTCACGTCAATAAATTAGTGTATATTTTTAGTATAACCAAACTGAATCGGATGAATCCGTCCGGTTCATAGCTCATACTTTTGCAGAACATCGGTTTGTTGAATCAAATTAGTCAACTTCATAAGACCTTAAAAAGTTTTAATGAATTTTAGTGACATGTACAAAATTAATGTATGAATTAACATGAAGAATTATCCATAACACGAAAAAGATAAACGAATATAACTCATAATTTCGTAAACGCCACAAATATTTGTGATAACCTTTCTTTTGTTTTTTTCAACTCGACCTATGCATCTTTGAATTTGAGGTACGATGGGATGTTTGTGATATGGGTAACTAGAGATACGTATACCAAAGCAACAAAACAATAAACAAAACCCCATATTTGAATATGACACAAACTAGTCACCACACCCAAAGCATAAAGCCACGGGTTAAAGCATAAAAATAAAATCCTCATCACAGAAGCAAAAGATTCTCAACACAGGCAAAGCAAAACCACACATGTGCATACAAAAGAATACTTCTCTCAATCACTATTACAAGGTTCACTTTTGCAGATCAGCTTTACTGCCCAATTTCCGGCCCAATTTCTCAGAAAAAAGCGTAGAAATGGGTCTGATGATGGTGTTGGCGACGTTAAATTTACTCATGCGTTGAGCTAGCGAAACTCAAGGAGTGACATGCTTTTGAAACACCCAAATTACTGAGAATTGCATGCAAGCCATGCTTGTACAAACGTTAACGCCGCCAATATTTTATTCACTGTTCAGTTGAGCACACACCATGCATGCATGATGCATGGGTTTGGTTTTTTGTTTCCTTCCCTTTCAAGAAAAAGCTTGCCCAACAATGGAGAAGGAAAGTACGTTTATGTCCATATATTAACCCTCCATTGTGATTCATGACGATCGGTTGCATTCTTTTTCTTTTTCTTTGGGCTTGAACATTTTATTAAAATCGAAATGGTATAAGAGTGAGACGTATAAATACATAGCCTTACAATGTCACTACTAAATATTTGGGTTTCAGCACCATATTCGTTTGTGCTCTTAGTGCAAAAGACACAAATAATTCTGCTCTATGTTGAAAGGCCATGGTGCAACCACTATTAGGCTGACAGTGTTGTCAATAGGAGTTTCCATTGCTACAGGACACAAAAGTAATTTTTTTGTCAAACAATATAAAGCACGAAAAACAGTATTTGTGCTTGTTTTCTGACAAGTTACCTCAGTGGCTTTATCAATTGATTAGATATATGTACAGACACAATTATCGCTAGTTCACATACTCTTGAGGACAATGTTGTTGTCTCCTGTGATCTTGACGATCTGGAAGATGTGGTTGTCCACCACCATCAGCAAATATCACCAGTTTACATCTTAAACATAAATCAATGACACAAAGCCCAACTTTAGCTGAAACCCAAAAAATGTTTGATGTTTAATTGCACACAACATCATCAACCATATGAAATTATGTGTCTTTGTGTGCGTGTGAGCAAATTACCTTGTTCAAGTTGGAGTGAGTTGGAACAGAACATGCTCACCAAAAAACTGCAGCAAACCATAAACCCAGAAATATTTATAATAAAGAAAGAAAGAAACAAAGTTTAGAAAAGGTAACAACTTTACTGGGCTTGACTCCTAACCTTTAAGAGCATGTCCAGCGCATGGGTCCAGCCCGGGCAAAAGGCAGCCCTAGGCTCCAAAACCTCCTCCAGCGCACAAAGTTCAGCTCTGGCAAGAGCTGGGTTCCACGAGCCCAGGCAAGCCCACGGGCAAATTCAGCCCAAGCTGCTGCCTGGGCAGAATGATGTAATGCTGACGTTATAATGAAGTCAGCAACAACAAAAAAAAAGGAAAAAAATATACAAAATTCTAGATTTTTATTTATTTATAATAAATACCCAAGCATATTCTTACTTGCCACACCAAAAACTCTATACAAATTCATCTCCTCATATCTCATGTGAATAGTAATTGCCTTTGCCTTTGCCCTTTGGGGTGGAACCAAAAAAGGTAAGACTGCCACTATTCACGTGAATAGTAGTAGCCCTTGTCTTTGCCTTTGCCTTAGCCTTATCCTTTCGGGATGGACATGCTCTAATAAGGGGGGAAGAGAGAAGAGGGTTAGATATTTTCTAGGGTTGGAAAAGATCCGTGTGTTTTTTAAACTATTATAAAAATAATAATAATAATATAACATACTTATTTTTTCCTTATTTTTTTTTAAAAAAAAAAACTTGGAAGAGAAAATAAGGTACACTACATAAAAATAACTGGGCGCAAATGTAGTTTTGTGTTATAAGGGTGTCACATTTGTCAGATAAAGACACAACTATTTGATGATACTTATTATTTATATTCAATTGACATTAGACACAATTCTTTGTGTCCAGTATAAGTTTGTGCTTTATGTAAATTAATTTGACATAACTATTTGTGTTTCATGCGAGGAGTGGACAAATAAAATTTATTTGTTCTCAATGTTAAAGATGAGGACACCATGCATGTATTTGTGCTCTTAAGTTCGTGGTTTTTGCTCAATTTTGTAGTAGTGTGACCATGATACGCGTTGAGAAAACCTCAATGCTGATTACAAGGAGTTGAACACAAAGTTTGCATGACCCAAAATTTTCATAGTACCTTTTTTTTTTTTTCTTTTTTGGGTGTGTAAATCAGTGGAGAGAATTATTCAAATTTGTGAAAAGTAATACCAACTATAAATTCCCTCTTTACCAAGATCTAGGTCATGATTTTCGCAGTATATATATAGTCCAAACTCATCTAACAAATTTCATGAACAAGTTCACTCATATTGCAAATTCCATACCAGCAGAAAATATTTCAATGGCGAAAGATCAATGTTGTGATGCTTCCATGGTCTGCCTTTGGCCATATGGTCCCTTTCTTTCAACTTTCCATAGCCTTGGCAAAATATAAGGTTCATGTCTCCCTCCTACATATCCACCCCAAAAAAATCTGAAGGCTCCCCAAAATCTCACCTGATTTGCAACCCTTTATACATCTAGTCTCCATCCCATTTCCTGCTTTGGCTTCTGGGTTCTTGCCAGAAGGTGCTGAGGCATCTGTGGACATACCCTTTTGAAAAATGGACAACTTCAAGATTGCATATGACCTCCTGCAACAACCCATCAAGCAGTTCATTGGGGCTCAGTTGCCTGATTGGATAATAGTTGATTTTTCTGCTCACAGGGCCGTAGAGATTGGCAAAGAGTTTGGTGTTCCACTTGTCTACTTCTCTGCTTTCTGTGCAGCTACATGTGTTTTCCTTACTTCATTAGAAAATATCTCCAAAGCTAATACAGATCATGATGTTCTGCCATCACCAGAAAGCCTCACATCACCGCGGGATTTCGGGACTTTTCGGTCAACGATAGCATATCGGAAGCATGAGGCAGTTGATATGCATGCAGTCTTTTATGAACTAAATGATTCTGACGGACTTGGGATTTCAGTATAAGTTGGGCTAAATTTATTTAACGTACAAACCTATTAAAAAGATAAAAAATTAAACAATATAAGTGAATTATTTATAATAAAAAAAATACACCTAACTATGAGTGAAACATTCACTTCGACTAAACAAAAAAACTTCATTACCAATGAGTGTTAAGAAGTTGTATGTTCAACCTAAGTTTGAGCTTTGGCATCCATAATGCCAAAAGGAGGGAAAAAAAATATTTTTACTTGAGTGGGTTGTTCGGTAGAAGAGAGAGAATAGGTTAGAAAAGGGTATAATTGAGTTTTGCTTTTAAAAATATATTTTTAATTGGTGTTTGGTGATGTGCTGTGCTATATGTATTTTGGGCTGAAAAAAAATTAAAAATCGCCTGGGCTATAGCTCAGGTTAGTACCTTCTATGGTCCGTCTACGAAGATTTTATTAGCATGTCAAGCTGTAGCCGTGCGCAGTTGCAATGAGTTTGAAGGAGAATACTTAAGAGGCATACAAGAACAAAATTGGAACGCTTGTGTTTCCCACAGGTTTGCTTCCACCAGAGCAACCATCTGCCAAAAGAGAAATCAATTCTGATGGGTCACCAAACAATGTGATCCTTGACTGGCTTGATAAACAAAAACCCAAGTCAGTTGTGTTTGTTCGTGATGCAGGAGCGTAGGGGTGGATCAAGATAGATATTTATCATTTAATTAGTTATTTCATGATATATTGTTATTTTCTTATTTATGTAGTTTTAGGATATCTTTTATTACTTATGTGTGATTTTATAATTAATTAGTTTACTTTTGGACCAAGTAGCCTTGGTGCCCAAGTCTTGTAAAGCCTATAAATAAGGCTAATGTAATAGTTGTAGGGGAGTTGATGTTGATGATTAATAAAATAGTTTATTTGGGGCATGAATTTGCTACGATATGTGAGTTTGCAATAGCCCTAAATTTTGGTACTCGTGTATGTGATTGGTGACCTGTGTCCTGACCTCGATCCCCATAAATTGGTATCAGAGCTACGGCTCAAGATCTACTTTCTTGGGGAGGTTTTTGGATGAAGGGTCATGTTGACAACTACAACGACATGGAGGAAATTAGGAGGATGCTACGGCAACTTACACGCATCGCTTGCATCGAAGATCGAATCCAGATAGGTAAGAGCTTTGACGGGGAAGGATGCGTGAACCCTTATCTGAACCGAGTAGCTCGCATCGACACTCTAAGCCGTGGGAGTCTCGACGGGGAGTACGAGGGAGATAGCCCTTTTCATTATGGCGCTCCACTGTGTGAGTCAAGTGAAGAGGGGCACGGTTATTCTCATTGTGTCTTTGAAGGTATAAATGGATTTAGTAATTTTGGTGCATCTTGTTATTCATCAAAGTTATTAAATTTGGATTTACCTCCAATATTTGATCTTTGCAATTGTGAAAATTGCAATGAAAATTGTTTGGGTGTTCAAAGCAATTTTGATAAGCAATTTATTGATCAGAACAATGAAGAGATGAGAATTGAGAAAACTTTTGAACATATTATTAATTTTATGGGCATTAATGTTTTCACTTGAAGGTTGCAAAAACTCTGGTTGATTTTTTCAATCAGTTGAATATTCTAGAGAGAAACATTTACATTGTTAGAGGGAGTAAGAAGAAGCCAAGAATAAAGAAATATTCCAAATATCTTTTTATTTGGAAAGGAAGGTTTCAATTGGATGCTAAAAGATCCAGAATTAATACGAAGCAATTGAAGATTCTACTCGAATTTTCCTCAATCAAAGGCTTGAATTCGAGGACGAATTCTTTTCAACCAGGGAAGTTTGATGTAGGAGCATAGGAGTGGATCAAGATAGATATTATCATTTAATTAGTTATTTCATGATATATTGTTATTTTCTTATTTAGGTAGTTTAAGGATAACTTTTATTATTTATGTGTGATTTTATAAATTAATTAGTTTACTTTTGGACCAAGTAGCCTTGGTGCCCAAGTCTTGTAAAGCCTATAAATAAGGCTAATGTAATAGTTGTAGGGGAGTTGATGTTGATGATTAATAAAATAGTTTATTTGTGACATGGATTTGCTACTATATATGTGAGTTTGCAATAGCCCTAGATTTCGGTACTCGTGTATGTGGTTGGTGACCTGTGTCCTGACCTCGATCCCCATCACCCCAACTGATGGGTGCCCCAAAATTTCCATCTGGGCCACCCATCCCAAGCAAACAAGCCCTTTTTCTGATGTGCAATCAACAAAACCAGGAGGCAAAGCATCAGTTTCACTGTTAGCTCAGTTGGGTTTTTTAAGTGCCCAAAGAAATGGAAGCTCTGATAGCTCAAGCCCATGATCAATCTCAAAGACTTGTTCTTTGCTCAGCTTACACTCAGATCTAAACCCAACTGATGGGGATCGGGGTCAGGACATAGGTCACCAACCACATACACGAGTACCGAAATCTAGGGCTATTGCAAACTCACATATATCGTAGCAAATCCATGTCACAAATAAATTATTTCATTAATCATTAACATCCATTCCCCTACAACTATTATATTAACCTTATTTATAGGCTTTACAAGACTTGGGCACCAAGACTACTTGGTCCAAAAGTAAACTAATTAATTATAAAATCACACATAAATAATAAAAGATATCCTAACACTACCTAAATAAGAAAATAACAATATATCATGAAATAACTAATTAAATGGTAAATATTTATCTTAATCCACTCCTATGCTCCTGCATCAGACTCCCCTGGTTGGAAAGAATTCGTCCTCGAATTCAAGCCTTTGATTGAGGAAAATCCGAGTAGAATCTTCAACTGCTTCATATTAATTCTGGATCTTTTAGCATCCAATTGAAACCTTCCTTTCCAAATAAAAAGATATTTGGAATATTTCTTTATTCTTGTCTTCTTCTTAGTCCCTCTTACAATGCAAATGTTTCTCTCTAGAATCTTCAACCGATTGACAAAATCAACTAGAGTTTTGGCAACCTTCCAAGTGAAAACATTAATACCCATAAATCAATAATATCTTCGAAAGTTTTCTCAATTCTCATTTCTTCACTGTTCTGATCAAAAAATTGCTTTTCAAAATTGCTTTGAACACCCAAACAACTTTCATTGCAATTTTCACAGTTGCAAGGATCAAATATTGGAGGCAAATCCAAATTTAATAACTTTGATGAATAACAAGATGCACCAAAATTACCAAATCCATGTATACCTCCAAAGACACAATGAGAATAACTGTGCCCCTCTTCACTTGACTCGCACAGCGGAGCACAATAATGAAAATGGCTATCTCCCTCGTACTCCCCGTCGAGACTCCCACGGCTCAAAGTGTCGATGCGAGCTACTCGGTTCAGATAAGGGTTCACGCATCTCTCCCCGTCAGAACTCTTAACTATCTGGGTTCGAGCTTCGATGCAAGCGATGCATTCCGTAAGTTGCCTTAGCATCCTCCTAATTTCCTCCATGTCGTTGTAGTTGTCAACACGACCTTCCATCCAAAAACCTCCCCGATAAAGTAGATCTTAAGCCATAGCTCTGATACCAATTGATGGGGATCGGGGTCAGGACACAGGTCACCAACCATATACACGAGTATGAAAATCTAGGGCTATTGCAAACTCACATATATCGTAGCAAATTCATGCCACAAATAAACTATTTCATTAATCATCAACATTCATTCCTCTACAACTATTACATTAGCCTTATTTATAGGCTTTACAAGACTTGGGCACCAAGACTACTTGGTCCAAAAGTAAACTAATTAATTATAAAATTACACATAAATAATAAAAGATATCCTAAAACTATCTAAATAAGAAAATAACAATATATCATAAAATAATTAATTAAATGATAAATATCTATCTTGATCCACCTCCAGCATCCTGGGGGTTCTCTGTTTCACTCTGGATGGGGCTCTGTAATTGATTCTCTGCAAATTGGGCACGTTCTTGTTGTTTTGCCATTCATTATTGATCAGCCTTTGAATGCAAGGCTTCTGGTGGAAAAGGATCTGGCTGTTGAAGTAAAACGCACAGAAGATTGGTCGTTTTGCAAAGATGATATAGCCAAAACATTGAGACATGCAATGGTGGCAGAGGACGGAGAGAAGCTAAGAAGCAATGCAAGGAAAGCTGCCAAAGTTTTTGGAGTCACAAGCTCCACCAAGACGACTACATTGGCCAATTTGTCCTTACCTTAAAAATAATGTTACAACTTACTAGTAGGTCATTTTAGAAGCTCATTATTAATTTTTATCTAATAAATCTAGAATGTTACCCAAATTAGTTTCAGATCATAAGCATGGTTGAGATATCTTTGTGCTTAAAGATTCTGGAACTTGGGTTATTGCCATTCTAGTATTTTTAGTGCATCTTGTGATCTAAAATCTGTCTAGAAAGTATGTTTCTGTTGCTCTTGAGTTCATGCCTATGTCTGAAATAATAATTATGGGTTATTTACAAGTCTCTCTCTCTCTCTCTCTCTCTCTCTCTCTCTCTCTCTCTCTCTCTCTCTCTCTCTCTCTCTCTCTCTCTCTCTTCCTTTGAGTTTCTGTTAGCTCCTACATGAAGCACATCCACATAAATAAATAAAAACATTTTTTACATTTTTTGCATTCAATTGCATGTCACCAACAATAAACCTTGCGGTCCCAAGGAAAGCATTTGTGGGTTTGGGGCACCCAACAATAAACCTTGCGGTCCCAAGGAAAGCATTTGTAACTTTCAATTATATGGACGTTTCTTGGAATAGCCATAGATCAAGAAATGGATGAATTTGGATTCACTGTTTTACTGGGTATTGCTTGATTTTGAACTTATACTATAGTTTAGGGTTTAAAAAACCAAGAAGTACTATAGAAAAAGAAAATCCAAATTCCAAAGATCACCAATAAAGCTTTGTACCATGAAGTTCGAAACTGAGACTACTAAAAAAGGGTGCTCATGAGCTCTTAAACACCTCTATGATATGCTATTTTTTCAATATGGGATCTTGAGTCCTAACAGTTATATCTTTCGTAATAGAATTTATTCAAACGTATGACATGCAATAATAACAATAACGAAGATCAAGAACAGAAATTCATAAACAAAATTCTCTCAAATGCCCTGAAAAGTTCGGTTTCCATTATTTGATTATTTTGCAAATATAACAGGGAAGATCTTGATAAACAGAGCAATGAAGAACACACGAAGATCACTCTCATACAGCCTCTGTCTTTTAGAAGAACAAATCAAGAGCACAGAACAAAGAATAGAATGGAGCACAGCAGACTAGTACCTGGAATGAGTTCTAGAAAGAAAGGAGGAAATGGATGATCTTTTTGCAACATTATTTTTCAGAAAAACAGGCCAATGTACCGTGTACGTAGTGGTCCAGGTACAGCATGTGATCTCCAAAAACAACTTCATTGGTTCTCAGCTGCTCTCCTTCCTCTGCGGCGGGAGAAAATAAGTTTTTCTCATCAACCCACCCCGTCAGACAGACAGTTGGTGTGGACAACTATCATCTTTATTTGTTCTATTATTTCTAAGAAGAGAATCGTGCTTAGACAGGAACCAAGTATTGTCCAATTGTGTCGGCTATATGATTTCCTTTACCTAACGATATTCAGAAATTTATAGCAACTTAAATGACCTAAATATTACTGTATAAACAAATATAGCGATATACCATATTTATTGATCACATTGTGAATCACATATTTAACATATAATATAATAAATAATTATAGGACGAATTAGGATAGGGTAGGTAAGTTTGTTCTATGGCCCTCAAAATTCTTTTTTAAATAAAAATAATTTTTTTTGTATTTATGGAAGATCTATAATGTTCGAAGACCCTGCTTCGCACTATTTATGTTGTCCGAACTCATCAACATATTGCAGGAACAAAAGTCACTCTTATTCCAAATTTCATACCAGCCGAAAATAATACAATGGCGAAAGATCATCTTCATGTTGTCATGCTTCCATGTCTGCCTTTGGCCATATGATGCCTTTCTTTCAACTTTCCATAGCCTTTGGCAAAAGCCAAAGTTCATGTGTCCTTCATATCCACCCCAAAAAATATCCGAAGGCTCCCCAAAATCTCACCTGATTTGCAACCCTTTATGCATCTAGACTCCATCCCATTTCCTGCTTTGGCTTCTGGGTTCTTGCCAGAAGGTGCTGAGGCAACTGTGGACATACCCTTTGAAAAAATGGACATATAGTCTCCAACCCATTTCCTGCTTTAGCAAATCACATGCAGCCTTCAAGTTGTCAATTTTTTCAAAGGGTACATCCACAGTTGCCTTGAAACCTTCTAGCAAGAAGCCAGGGTCCAAGGGAGGAAATGGGATGGACAACTTCAAGATTCCGTATGACCTCTGATAAGTGCATTATTTCCTATATTCGTATACCTCTTATATTTGGTTTTTGTAGGGAAAGTTAATTAAAAATAGCATTTTGACTGAAAATCGTTTTTTCGAATGAAGTTTAAAGCAAAGCCAATTGGAGAATAAATCTAAGACATGGAAGATCATTGTATCAAAGTTTCATAATTTTCTACAAAACCAAATGCCCCGGACTTGCAAGTCAAGTCAACCTAAGTTGAAATAGCGTCAGAACTGCACTGCTGTGGAAGATTGAAGATTTGAAGACATTTCCAATTTTTCCTAGTAGCGTGTGATATATGCTTGGAAAGCTTAGAGATCAAGGTACATTTCTCATATTATTCCAGAATTTTCTAGGAAGTGGAAAGATCCCAAAACGTGCGTGCAAGTTGGCTGACATGTTTCCAAATCAAAGAATGATTCTTTCTTAGTTTGTTTCCTTAATTGTTTGGGATTTTGTTTTGTTTTAGGAGAGTTTTTACGGACCTTTTTAGAGTAAGGTTTAGTTGTTTTAAACTATATAGAGTCACCATAATCTCTCTCTATAGACGATTTTCTTACCATATACAACTTTCATACACCCACAAATATCTCAGAGAGAGAGCCAAGAGAGTTTGCTTCCACCAAAGCAACCATCTGCCAAAAGAGAAATCAGTTCTAATGGGTCACCAAAATAATATATATTTGCATGATTAATTTTGCTCAGTTCTAGGTTTTTTTATATCAGCATAAAACATATGCGAAAAGTTATAAAGTACCAAACTAGAAAGCTAAATTAACCAATTAACATATATTAAGTTAACTAAGAAGAGGAGCTTTTTTTGTTGTTTTTTTTTGTGGAGAAATTTTATAATTGCATTCATAATTCAGCCAAAAAAGCCACTAGTCACAAAGGGCCATTACAATAACGGAGCGGTCTAATATCAAAATTAAGACAATCTGGTGTGTCTCCACTAACGATCAGGCAGGATCGAAGAAACTCTGGCATAGGCATCCCAACTAAAATTGCAAACTTAGAATAAAAAAAAAAAGATAAAGCTTGAACAAACCAAGCCATAACAATACAAATAAAACTCTCACAAGGAGAAATGAAAAGCTCTCACAAATGAGAGATGAAAAACTCTCACAAAATGAGAGGTTAAAACTACACGGAGAACCCAAAGAGTCTCTACAACTTATTCCAAACATAAAGAAATTGCAAAAAAGATGGTGGTGGAGATCCGACGCCGAAATGCAGGTGAAGATCCGATGCTGAGCCGCAGCCGCCTATAATAGTTGGACGAAAATCATAACAAAACTAAGACAAATAGGGAAAACCCTTTGTCTCTGAAAATGAGGGAAAAGGTGAAAGGAGGAAGAGAAGAGGGGAGAAGGGAGAAGAACTCATCCACATATTGCACCAATAAAAGTCAATCTTATTGCAAATATCATACCAGCAGAAAATAATACAATGGCAAAAGATCATCTTCATGTTGTAACGCTTCCATGGTCTGCCTTTGGCCATATGATGCCTTTCTTTCAACTTTCCATAGCCTTTGGCCATATGTAAATAATATCCACCCCAAAAAACATCCAAATTCTCCCCAAAATTTCACATTGTTTGCAAGCCTTTATACATCTAGTCTCCATCCCATTTCATGTGCTTTGGCTTCTGGGTTCTTGTCAGAAGGTGCTGAGACAACTGTGGACATGCCCTTTGAAAAAAGAGAATCGAATTGACAAAAACTTTACAGAAAATTCCCACCAACAATATTCTCTCACATTTTAGCAAAACCCAACTCTGTTATGTTTGTAGGGTTTGGGAGTGAGCGTAAGCTGAGCAAAGACCAAGTCTTTGAGATAGCTTATGGGCTGGAGCTATCAGAATTACCTTTTCTTTGGGCACTTAGAAAACCCAATAGGGCTGATAGTGAAGCAGATGCTCAGCCTCTGGGTTTTGCTGACCGTACATCAAAGAATGGGCTTGTTTCTTTTGGATGGGCTTTGAATGTTCTTCTTGTTTTAACATTCATTATTGATCAGCCTTTGAATGCAAGGCTTCTGGTGGAGAAGGATCTGGCTGTTGAAGTAAAACGCGCAGAAGATGGTCGTTTTGCAAAGATGACATAGCCAAAACCCTAACATGTGTGCAATGGTTGGTGGCAGAGGAAGGAGATCAGCTAAGAAGCAATGCAAGGAAAGCTGCCAAAATTTTTGGCGATCAGAAACTGCACCAACACCACTACGTGCATTGGCCAATTTGCCCATTATCTTAAAAACAATGTTACAAAGAGGTCATTTTAGAGGGTCATTTTAGAGATTCTGGAACTTGGGTTGTTGCCATTCTAGTATTTTTAGTGCATCTTGTGATCTAAAATCTGTCTAGAAAGTTTGATGTTTCTGTTGCTTGTGAGTTCATGCCTGTCTGAAATAATAATTGTAGGTTATTTTACAACTCTCTCTCTCTCTCTCTCTCTCTCCCCCTTTGAGTTTCTGTTAGCTCCTACATGAAGCACATCCTCATAAAATAAAAATAAACATTTTTGCATCCAACTGCATGCCAGCACCAAAAATAAACCTTGCGGTCCCAAGGAACGCATTTGTGGCTTTGGAGAGAACAGAGAAAGCACCATGAGGGACATTAAATTTTTATATTTATTTTATTCTGTAACTAGTGGATCATAAGATACTTTCAAGTAGTGGATTTTCTCAATTATATGGATGTTTCTTTGGATTGCCATAGATCAAGAAATGGATGAATTTGGATTCTCTGTTTTGCTGGATATTGTTTGATTTTGAACTCAAACTATAGTTTAGGGTTTAAAAAACCAAGAAGTGCTATTGAAAAAGAAAATCCAAATCCCAAACATTGCCCCGTTCTTGCAATTTCTCTGTCCTATAAATGACATCAAGAGAGAGAGAGAGAAAAAAAAAAGATAAAAAAGAATCAGACAGTCAACACTTTCAACACCGGAATGGTAGCTACTAGGGTTGGTTGGTGGACAACTATTCATTATTTGTTCTATCGTTTCTAACCCCCAACTATTATTGGGCATAAAAGGCCCACGCCCACCCATGCAACCAAATAAAGTTTTGCACGGTACAATTGCCACATCTTTTCCGAACACATCTTATCATGTGTTACGTATAAGTTAATATACAATTTATTGTTATTTATTTCTACTTTACAGACATTAGCTTAGTTAAGTTAGTTAGGTTGGATGTGCTCTCCATTCTATACTCAAGTTCAAATCTCCCTCAATGTAGTTTAAATTAGAATAAAGTAGACTATTGTTTGTATTAAAAAATAGAGATGAATTTTCTCACACACTTCTAAGGTATCATGATAGTTTGAACCTAAGACCACTGCTTTGCAATTCAAGTTCATTTTCCATTGGACTAGACCCTGTTGCGTTGGTGACAATTAGTTTGTTACCACAAAATTTCTAAATTCATGTCAATTCAGTATATTATTTTTTCTTTTCTTTTCTTTTTTTGTGAGGGGAAATGTAGTGTATATTACTCCTAATGAAAATTTATTATAAGGTATCAAATTAATGGCACGTGATGTAATCGGTGCACGAGAAATTATTGTACGATATTAGAATAATTTCACGTGATGTAATAAATAAATGGACGAGGATTTTATACTTTGAGATATTTTATTAATTCATAAAACGCTTATTGTAACGGATCTTGAGCCTCTACATTTGGCATCGATGCATTTATACGCATTTAAATGAATTTTAACCATTTGATTAATCTTATGGCTAAGTTTAAACCACATCAGCAAAATTGTATTAAGTTAAAAACTCACCTTATGTATTATATCAATCACTCGTGTCATCAAGATCTTCCAACAAGCATATATTTCTATATAATCTAAATATAGTGATTATGGTGAATAGCGGTGGACAACGGCAAGTTGGCCACTGCTAATTGCACAACCAACAATGAAGGTTTTGTAGGTGCTCTTGAGATATTACTTGTTTTTCTCCAAAGATTTTAATAAAATCAGCAGCATGCACAAACAAATGCCATTCAATGGCCTCAAGAATTTAGTTGTTCATATAGTTTGGTTCAAATAGTATCTTTTTTTTGGTGTGGGGTTTGGGGTGTAGTCTGGAGACAATGAAAGATGTTGAAGAGAAGATACGTGGGTGCGGGAGAGGGTGGGTTCATAAAATTGAGTGTTCCAGTGTCTATAAAAGGAGGCACCTTCTACCTAGTAAACGGACCAATCCAGAGCAAACAACATCCTTACTCATTGCTGTAAGGTCTAATTTCACGCTCTATTCTTCCATATTTTTCCTCTCTCTCCCATAAACACATCCAGAGAGAGCAAACATCATCTCTCACCTCTGGAACCCTTCAATGTCATGCTATATTCTTTCATCTTCTTCGTTTCTTTCCCATAAACACATCCAGAGAGAGCAATCATCACCCTCTCACCTCTAGAACCCTTCAATTTCATGCTATGTTCCTTCATCTTCTTCATCTCTTTCCCATAAACACATCCAGAGAGAGCAAGCATCACATCTCACCTCTGGAACCCTTCGATTTCTAGCCATGTTCTTCCATTGCTTACTTTTTTTCTCTTCTGTTAAGCCACCCAAGAGCCTGACGAAGCTTTCATCAAGCTATTGGAAATCTACTAAAGCCACCCATGCTTCTATCTTCTTCCTCTCTTTCCTATAAACACATCCAAAGAAAGCAAGCATCACCTCTCACCTTTGGAACCCTTCGATTTCAAGCCATGTTCTCATTTGCTTCCCCTTTTCTCTTCTATCAAGCCACTTAAGAGCTTGACGAAACTTTCGTCAAGCTGCCAGAAACTTGCTCAAGCCACTCATTCTTCTTGCTTTATTCTTTCCTCTCTTCCTTCAACAAATCCTCTCAAAATTCCATCTCCCCCTTACTTCGAGCCTCTATTTCTCATAGGAAACCCAAGCCTTTTCTCTCTCATGCTAAACTCATGAATGCTCAGCTCCCATGTCACAAGCTTCTCATGCCAACTCATAATATTTATCTATAAGCAACTGTTGGTTTTGTTGGTGAAGGAAGCCAAGGTGTTTCATAAGGCTTCATGAACCTTTCGAAACACTCTTGGGGCCTGATTCTTGAACTCAGACATAGGGGCAATTCCACCCATTTGCTCTTTACAGAAGCCCAGACCCATTCGTCAAGCTACTGGAACAAAAAAGCCCCTACAGCAGTTACTGCTTGAACTAGTTGGTTTTACATTTTGTACTTTATTTGCAAAGCAGCCACTAACTCATTCAATTGCTATAGTTGCTATAGTTGTTGAGTGGTGGTGGGTGTGAGGTGGTGAATAGTGGAGGGAGTTGAGAAAGGAGGAAGAGAAATTGGTTATTTGGAAGATTGAATATGTAGGGAAAGAGGGGGATGAAGGAGATAGAGATTCGTTAGGTGCTGGGAATTTAGGATAGTGGAGGGAGGATTTTGAGATTTTGGTTGCCCATTTTCGCACCGTGGGGAAGAGGTAGAGACCAGCTTTTAGTGTAGGGTTTTGGTCTAACAAAATTGCCCCTCTACGTGAGTGGCACGTGGTTGCTCCGTTAAAGAAATTGACATCAATTTTATCTTGTCCTTGAATTACTACAAATATAAAATTATAGGGTCAAAAGTGAAGAAATTTAAACTACATGGTCAAAAGTAGTTGAAGTGCCAAACTACAAGGACCAAAAATGACTTTTTGCCCTCATTTTAATTCAAAAATCAAAGCACAATGTCGAATTGACGAACCCAACCCAAAGCACATCTCCAATGGGCTGATATTTGGGTTTCTAAAACATAAGGCTCACCGGAGTTTGAAAACAATCATTCCACGTGAATGCTTTTGGGCCACACAATGGGGGCCCAGGCGGATCCCATAGAGCAACTCACATTTCGTGTCATTCTCCTCCACCACTCAGCAATTCTATGGCCCATATTTGATTTATATCTAATCCAACAGTACACAAATCCAATGGCTAACCCAAACTCATTATATTTACTCTCTGATTTCTCACTCCTGTTAAGATAATAACATAAACAAAGTTACTTTTCTCTAAGTTTCACTGAGATTTCTTGGGAATTAAAATTTTTTTTCTGGGCTGAAATGTTAATACAAATAAATTATCATAATATGAATAAAATTAGGGTGGTGATTTTCCCACTCCTTTTTTGTCCACTTATACTCCCTTTTGTTTTTTTAATAGTTTTTATTATAACAAAAAAAGAAGTGTAAATGGAGAAAAGAGGAGTGGGAACATACAATTTTTAACAAAAGAAATGTAAGTGAATAAAAGAGGAGTGGGAAAATCAGCTCTCCAACATTAACTCAAAAATACTAGCAAATAATCAAATTAAGACTTATTAAAGATATAGCACTCAAAATTTAGTAACCCTAGCATAGCACCCTCCATCCGTCGAGACTTGAAGATAGTCTCCAATGGAGTAGGACCTGGGTTTAGCCTATTCGAGATAGCATTAGGCCAACTCAGTCTGTCCAATCCATCATGGTCAAAAAGGCCCAAGATTGAGGAATCATCTTCCTCAAACGTACATGTTGTTTCTGTATCTGCGTGAGAAATGAAGAAACCTTATGGGAAGAGGAAATGAAGAAACCTAATTTAATCGCATGTTATTTCTTTATTTCTTTTTCTTTTTTTTAATAAATTGGACAATAGTATATATATATATATATATGTATATAATATATAAAATTTAGGGCCCCTTAATTGGAGGCCCATGGCCAAGGCCCCTCTTGCCCACCCTCAAGGCCGGCTCTATGTACCTAAGTTCGAATCTCCCTCCCTGTAGTTTAGATTAAATTAAAGTAGACTATTGTGTGTATTTAAAAAAAAAATGTTATCTTATAAAAATCTGATTTAGTATACTCCTAAGGTAAAGTTAGAAAAGTTAGAAAAATGGAGATGGATTTTCTTACACACACTCCTAAGGTATCATAATGGTTTGAACCTAAGACCATTGCTTTACAATTCAAGTTCATTTTTCATTGGGTTAGACCCTGTTGCATTGGCAACAATTAGGTTGCTACCATAAAATTTCTAAATTCATTTCAGTTTAGTATATTGGATTTTTTTTTTTTTTTTTTTATAGTGAGGGGAAATGTAGTGTATATTACTCCTGATAATAAATTATTGTAAGGTATCAAATTAATAGCACGTGATGTAATCGATGCACGAGAAATTATTGATATTAGAATAATTTCACGTGATGCAATAAATAAATGGACGAGGATTTTATATTTTGAGATATTGTATTAATTCATAAAACGCTTATTGTAACGGATCACGAGCCTCTACATTTAACATCGGTGCATTTATACGCATTTAAAAGAATTTTAACCATTTGATTAATCTTATGGCTAAGATTAAACCACATCAGCAAAATTGTATTAAGTTAAAAACTGACCTTATGTATTGTATCAATCACTCGTGTCATCAAGATCTTCCAACTAGTATATACTTATGTATAATCTGAATGTAGTGATTATGGTGAATAGCGGTGGACAACTGAAGTTGTCCACTGCTAATCGCACAACTGACAATGAAGGTTTTGTAGGTGCTCATGAGATATTACTTGTTTTTCTCCAAAGATTTGAATAAAATCAGCCGCATGTACAATTTCCCCTGTAAGATGTGAGATTTGAAATTAATTATGTTTTAATCATGAAGGACTGTTTCAGATAAATTTTTCTATGTACTCGAGGGAATCTTCTCAAGTCCAATATCCAATTGAATATTTAAGTTTTCACAAATTCTTCATTGTTGGGTTAAAGAATAGTTAATTCAAATTTGCCTGCAAATGAGGATTAGATAGAAAATGTGAAAATTTCAGACCTAGCATTCTCACCCCAATAGAGACCCACAAACAAATGTCATTCAATGGCCTCAAGAATTTAGTTGTTTATATAGTTTGGTTCAAATAGTATCTTTATTTGGTGTGTGGGTTGGGGTGTGGTCTGGAGACAATGGAAGATGTTGAAGGGAAGATACATGGGTGACGAGGGAGGAGAGGATAGGGTGGGGCCGAAGCAATGGCATTTGAAAGGAGAAGATGATTGAGGTGATTGATACAATACATAAGGTGAGTTTTTAATTTAATACAATTTTACTGATGTGGTTGAATCTTAGCCATAAGATTAATTAAATTATTATGATTTCTTTAAATGCGTATAAATATATCAATACTAAATACAAAGGCTCGAAGTCCCTTCCTGAGCATGCTAATGGTTATGTCTTAAATGAATTAGAAAATTTATTCTTCCCAAGAAGACAATTAATTGCAACTTCCTTGTGACCACCCCTACTAACCCTTGTAAAATGCAGTTGACCTTTCAAAATCAAGACAGTACATTTTCCGCAATTACCTTAAATGCCCCCCACACACACACATCTACTGATATATATAAACAAGTTCACTCTTTTTGCAAATCCCATTTGAGCAAAAACATAACATATCATGGCAAAAGATCATCTTCAGGTTGTGATGCTTCCATGGTCTGCCTTTGGCCATATGATGCCTTATTTCCAGCTCTCCATAGCCTTGGCCAAAGCCAAAGTTCATATCTTTTTCATATCCACACCAAGAAACATCCAAAGGCTCCCCAAAATCTCATCTGAATTAGAGCCTTTTGTGCATTTAGTCCCCATCCCATTTCCTCCCTTGGACCCTGGCTTCTTGCCAGAAGGTGCTGAGGCAACTGTGGATGTACCCTTTGAAAAAATTGACAACTTGAAGGCTGCATATGATCTGCTGCAGCAACCCATCAAGCACTTCATTGGGCAACATTTGCCTGATTGGATAATATCTGATTCTTTTGCTCATTGGGTGGTTGATATTGGTAAAGAGTATGGTGTTCCAGTTGGGTATTTCTCTCCTTTCTCTGCTGCTAGCAGTGTCTTCTTTGGCTCACCAGAAAATCTCTTGGGTACAAAGAGAATTCATGCTCTGCCAACACCAGCAAGTCTAACAGCACCCCCAGATTGGGTTACTTTTCCTTCAAAGGTGGCATACAGAGACTATGAGGCTGTTTATGTGCCAAGGGGATTTTTTGGATCACGTAATGGAGAAATAAGTGGTGCTGGGAGGCTTGCCAAAGTTGTTTCAGGAAGTCGAGTTTTAGCAATTAGAACTTGCAATGAGGTTGAAGGAGACTACTTAGAAGTGTACAAGAAAATCACTGGCAAGCCTATTTTCTCCACAGGTTTGCTTCCTCCAGAGCAACCTCCAAAGAGGGCAAAAGGAGAAATTACCACTGATGATGGGATCTTTGACTGGCTTGACAAGCAAAAACCCAAGTCAGTTGTGTTTGTAGGGTTTGGGAGCGAGTGTAAGCTAAGCAAAGAGCAAGTCTTTGAGATTGCTCATGGGCTGGAGCTATCAAAACTACCATTTCTCTGGGCACTCAGAAAACCCAACTGGGCAAATAGTGATGCAGGTGCTTTGCCTCAGGGTTTTGCTGACAGGACATCAGAAAAAGGGCTTGTTTGCTTTGGATGGGTGCCCCAGTTTGATATTTTGGGGCACCCATCAATTGGGGGGTCTCTGTTTCACTCTGGATGGGGCTCTGTAATTGAAACTCTGCAATTTGGGCATGTTCTTGTTGTGCTGCCACTCATTATTGATCAGCCTTTGAATGCAAGGCTTCTAGAGGAGAAGGGTCTGGCTGTTGAAGTGAAACGCAAGGAAGATGGGTCGTTTAGCAGAGATGAGATAGCCAAAACACTCAGGCATGCAATGGTGGAAGAGGAAGGAGAGCAGCTCAGAAGCAATGCAAGAAAAGCTGCAGCTGTTTTTGGAGATCACAAGCTGCACCAGGACCATTACATTGGCCAGTTTGTCCATTTTCTGAAAAATAATGTTGCAAAAAGATCATCCTAGATCTTCCCTGTTAGATTGGCAAAATAACCCAAGAATGGAAACCGAACTTGCAGGGCATTTCAGAGAATTTTGTTTATGAATTTCTGTTCTTGATCTTCGTTATTGTTATTATTGCATGTCATATGCGTTTGAATAAAATTTATCACGAGAGTGATGTTTCTGGTTAGTATTATTATATTATTATATTAGCATTTTACTTATGTTATAATAGGACTCCGAGTCACTACATTTAGTATTAAGGTTAAATGAGTTAAAATTTCTTTAAATACGTATAAATGCACCAATATTAAATGTAGAGGCTCGGATACCTCTAAAAGATATTTCCATATTTTTTGGTCGAAGGAAGATATTTACAAAATTAGCTGGTTGCATTGAATTGAACCTCTCTGAATTGGAAGACTCCAACTAAACTTTCTGGCCTCTCCATCTTAAACTTCTCTCTTTTTTTTTTCTTTTTTTTTTTGGTGTGGGTATAGTTGAAACACATTTAAGTACGAAGGGGACACATGATCAGTTATATGATGTATTAGGTCCTTGACGTGATGCTACTCCAATTAACGAGTCAAATGTGTCACTTAATGAGATATGATGGCCAACAACTATCATATTTTTAGATATTTATATTAAGTAAGAACTCATATTATTAGTGTCGGCCTAGGACAGGGACAATCAGTGCGATTGTTCTGGGTCCACTGTCAATGGGGCTCAATTTTTTTTTTTTTAATTTTTTATAAAGAGGTATATTATCTATATATATAAAGTAAAAGACAGAGAATTAGAAAATATTTAAAACACCAGAAAATGCTCTTAGTTAATCCAAATATTAAGAATTAAAATTATTAATTAAATGAGGATAATATGGTAAATTCATACTTTTTCATATTAAAAGAAAAATTAGATAATGAATCCTATTTTTATAAAACACAACTACCTATTATCTTTTTTAATTCTAAAATAAATTTAAATTTTTTTATAAAAAAAAGCCTCTCGCAGGAGCGCGTGCGAAGAGGCTAGTCTATATATAGAGCAAAATGCAGATAATAGTGAAACATTCAAAATACCATAAAATGCCTTTGGTTAATTCAAACATTAAGAATTGAAATTATTAATTAAATGAGGATGATATAGTAAATTCATATTTTTTCATATTAAAAAAAATTAAAATTAAAAACAAAATCAGATAATAGGTCCTACTTTTATAGAATATAACTACCCATATTATCAAATAATAAATCCTAGTTTTTATTTTTATTTTTTTTTTCATGAAGAAACTTTTATATAAAAAAATGCAATGTTCATATATAATACCAGTGGCTAGTTGGGGGTTGAATTTCTGACTGAACAATTGCCATAGCATGTTGGAAGCGAGATAGAAATCCCAAACGAGAAAAAACAAAAAAACAAAAACAAAGCAAAACAATGGCAAGTAGCAAAACCTTGTGGCACTGTAGGCCGAAAGTGAGTGGTTACTAATGTGTCATGTCTTAGACAGTTTATAAGAACATTGCAAATATTGTGAAATGCAAATAAATGCACAATCTCTAAATGTAGAAGTTTAGATTCGAAGTGAGAGTCAATATGTGAAATGAATATCTTTATCTTGCAAAAAGAAGACTTTTAACAATGAAGCTATTATTGGTATTCCAAAAGAATTATCGTGCACTCTTTCTTTGTATAAATATAAATATAGAGAGATTGCTCTTACTACAAGAGTACACAATGCCTTTTTTCGGAGTGCCAATGACTACTCATTTTAGGCCTAGGTCAAAAGTCACTTTTGGTCTCTGTAGTTTAACACTTCAACTATTTTTGACCTTGTAGTTTAAATTTCGTCACTTTTGACCATGTAGTTTCATATTTATAGCAATTCAAGGACATGTTAAAATTTCCATCAATTTCTTTAACGGAGCAACGACGTGCCTCTCACGTGGAGGGGCAATTTTGTTAGCCCAAAGCCCCACGTAAAAGCTGGTCTCTATCTCTTCCCCAGGGAGCACGAAATTGGCCATTTTGAAGCAGATTAGGATTATGGCTCCTAAAAATTTAGTGAAATTCGTCTGGGTTTTCGATTGAGTGCAACGAGAGGGTGTGAAAAGACTAGCATAACTTCAATCGGTTGTTGTTTATGTGAAGAAGCAACGGCAATGGTGAAGAAGAGAGGAGAAGTCAATGGAGACTTCAATAATCCTGGTGAACTTAAAATCTTTAAAGGTTCAATTTTCTGTGCAAAATTGTTGTATAACTTTTATTCGACTTTTCAATGCATATAAGTGGGTTTCAACACTTTTGTTTATTTCATTCTTTTATGGCCTTATTTTCTTTTTTTTTCTTTTTTCTTTTTTTGTTTGAATGGCCTTATTTTGTTCTATAACTTTGGATTTAGAAAGTTATTGCTTTGTTGCTTTAACAGTTACTGCTTGAACTGGTTGGTTTTACATTTTTGTACTTCATTTGTAAAGCAGCCACTAACTTCTTCAATTGCTATAGTTGTTGAGTGGTGGTGGGTGTGAAGTGGTAATGGTAGAGGGAGTTGAGAAAAGAGGCAGAAGAATTGGTTATTTGGAAGATTAAATCTCTAGGGAGAGAGAGAAATGGAGGAGATTGAGATTGGTTAGGTGCTGGGAATTTGGGGTAGTGAAGGAGGAAGGATTTTGGGATTTTGGTTGCCCATTTTCGCGCCATGGGGAAGAGGTAAAGACCAGCTTTTAGCGTGGGATTTTGGTCTAACAAAATTGCCCCTCCATGTGAGTGGCACGTGGTTGCTCTGTTAAAGGAATTGACAGAAATTTTATCTTGTCCTTGAATTGCTCTAAATATTAAATTACATGGTCAGAAGTGACGAAATTAAAACTACATGGTCAAACATGGACCAAAAATGACTTTTCGCCCTCATTTTAATTCAAAAATCAAAGTACAATGTCGAATTGACGAACCCAACCCAAAGCACATCTCCAATGGGCCGATATTTGGGTTTCTAAAACATGAGGCCTGCCGAAGTTTGAAAACAATCATTTCAAACGAATGCTTTTGGGCCACACAATATGTGGGCCTAGGCGGGTCCCACGGAGCACTTACATTTGGTGTCATTCTCCTCCACCACTCAACAATTCTATGGCCCATATTTGATTTATATCTAATCCGACAATACACAAATCCAACTGCTAACCCAAACTCATTATATTTACTCTCTAATTTCTCACTCCTGTTAAGATAATAACATAAACAAAGTTACTTTTCTCTAATTTTCACTGAGATTTCTTGGGAATTAAAATTTGTTTTCAGGGTTGAAATGTTAATACAAATAAAATACCATAATATGAAGAAAATTAACTCAAAAATATTAGCAAATAATCAAATTAAGACTTATTAAAGATGTAGCACTCAAAATTCAGCAACCCTAGCATAGGACCCTCCGTCCGTCGGGACGAATGGAGTAGGACCTGGGTCTAGCCTATTCGAGAAAGCATCAGGCCAACTCAGTCCGTCCAATCCATCATGGTCAAAAAGGCCCAAGATTGAGTAAGTAAGCCCATGTACTATTATTTCTTGGGGCCTACCCGACCCATTTGATCAGCTGCAAATGAAACCTGCCTTATCAAAAGAGAAAATTTGCAAAATGGAAAGAAGAGAATTGGAGTAGCATGTTACGCACCCCAATTGGCAATTGTTAATTTGGGCTGCACCACACTAGAGGAGCCCCAAGAACCCTAGAATGGTTTGGTGGTCCACTACTTGTGCACTACCATAAAAATGTAGTATTTAAATTTAAATATAAAAATAAATATACCTCCACCCCACCCTGACTGGATTTTCCACAAAAAGCCGCAAAAATAGTGGGTTTATCTCATAACTCTTAAGCGTGGCGTGGCTAATGGTCCAATTTCCAAATGGGTAAGGAATTATTTTGTCTCCACCAAAGAAGTGAGTCGAATATTTTTCCAATATTCACCACCAAGAGAATAATATTTATTTATCATCCACCAAAAGATAATACTAAGAATTGTTATTTTTTTCTTTTGCCGAAGTTAGGAAAGAGATGCGATTTTTTCACACCCACTGCTAACGATAGAGGTTCAAACATGAAACAACTTGTTTGCAAATTTATATCATTTTTTTATTGAGTTAAACCTGTTGGCGACCAAGAATTGTTGTTTTATGTAATGTGATATGCACTTTAAGGGCGTGGAGAAGAAAGTGCTTGTTTTGTTTCGTTCTCAAGTCTCAAGAACCACGTTACAAAGCTTTCCACTAAGAATATACTGGGATTTAGACGTTTGGCCTTTTCTTGGGAATTGAAGGCTCTCCTCTCTCGTGAGTGAATATAACACAATCTTGTGACTTGCTACTGTTTTTAGCCTCTATATTAGCTTTTCGGATGTTCTTCGTCGCATATATATCTAGTTGATCGAGATAGTGTGTTCGTTCTTCTATTTTGATAAATTATACTAGTTTGAAATATCATATTCTCAAAAAACAAAAACAAAACAAAAAATCAAAGAGTAGGTGTTAATTTCTTTTTGGTATTTTTTTTCCATGACAAAGAAGCCAAACTTCCATGTCATAACCTATCATCCATCAACCTTCACGGGTTGTCAGGGTTCTTTTTCAATCCTTTCCGACTTTATATATCATCCAAAACACTTCTCTTCAGAAATTACGAGTGCTTGATTTACATTTAACAGAAATTAATCATAGCCCAAAATAACTTGCCATGGTTTGCATACATGCATGCCCATAATTTTTCAACCTTTTTTTTTCATTTTAAAGCTAAGGCATCTCAAAAATGATACATACCTTAACTTAATAAAATTATTGTGTGTATTTGATTTATCACGTGACATGTTGATGTGGTGTATCGAATTCATTCGATAAAGAAGGATTCCATATGGATTGTTCTCTTGTGCTAAAGAATATAATGACCTCCATAATTCAACTATCCAATTACATAGACAATGCATGTATACATGTTAATTGGGAGAGGCAGAGAGGCTTATATATAATTACAATCCGTATAATAATCTGTTTAAAAGATGGAGCCCACCAGTTTGTGACCCGTGAATCAATGAAGTGGGTCGGCAATGCCTGGGCGGAAGTATGAGCAAAAGTGAAAAGATCACGAGATTGGATGAATTGCAAATGTCAAGAACGTGATAAGAATGGGACCCACTAACTACTTTCCAACAGAACAGTCCAAATCTTAACGATTCTCATTTATACCGCATTGCATATCACATCTCTATTAT
This sequence comes from Prunus persica, assembly GCF_000346465.2. Lineage (NCBI taxonomy): Eukaryota > Viridiplantae > Streptophyta > Magnoliopsida > Rosales > Rosaceae > Prunus > Prunus persica. Next base: position 22,097,360 of record NC_034010.1, read on the forward strand.
TCGAGCATTAGAACAATGCGTAATAAGCTCATGAGGAGTTGCAATAGGTGGCGTTAATGTTTAATTTATACCCTAAGGAAACGCAAATTAGGGAGAAAATGATATAGATTCTTTTTTTATCTTTGTGACATTATCAGTATGGATCCTGTTAAAAATTCAAAGGTTTGACATAAAATTCCACGTTTAAAGCACCTTTTGAATCGCCTTCAAGGGCAGTTGAACTAATTCCAACCATACCAGCACACAACACAAAAAAAAAAAAAAAAAAAAAAGGGCTGTTTGAATTTGAAATAGCATAGTTACTGGTCGGCAAAACCATTCAAAAATTTTTAACCAAAGAGTATTTTACATAATTATATTTATATGAATTCACATGATTGTTATTAGAGCTTGATGATGCAATACACTTCACTTAAAATTTGTTTGTGATCATTTAAATTCTTTTTTAATTTTTATGTAAATTTGGAGAATAGATTATTTCATGCAAGTATATATGGATTTAGTTAAGTTTGCTAGAGTAGATGTGTTCTCCACTCTGCACCCGACTTCGAATCTCCCTCCGCATAGTTTAGGTTTCATGCAAGAAACCAACTTAACTTAATAAATGATGTCCCTTTTTTCTTCTCTTAACTATGTAAAGAGAGTGTGTTATAACCGTTGTTCTTTACTGTTGTCATATGCATGATTGAGTATATACAAATATAAAACTTACCAAAATAAATCTTTATTAAACACATAATATGCAGCCAAAAATTTCTTTTCTTTTCTTTTGATAAGAATGACAGAGCCCCAATGAGAGCAAGCATTGCATAAGTGTTCACAGCTGAACTTCACCCCTATATATATACCCCCATTAATTTGTTCTTCTCTGCAACACCTAAAACAAATTCCAAGCTGCCTTTTTCCAAAATGGAGTTGTTGGGAAGAAGAACCCAAGTAAAACCTCAAACCTCTTTCTCTCTTTCATTTCATTTTCCTGCATTTTCTCACCATCCAAACAGAATGCATTATGTTGTTCTGTTACATACTCTTGGCTTCTTCTTCTTCTTCTTCTTTTTTTCTTTTTTTTTGGGGTGGTGTTTTTCCTAATTCTTTTCTTGATTTTTCAGGTGATTAAATTATTCCTAGTACTTGTTGTGGTGGGGTTACTAAAAGGAGCAGAGAGCAGAAAAACCATGAAATTTGAATCACTTGAGTACACTGCTATAAGCTGCAGAGCTCACAGTGCGTCACTGACTGAATTTGGAGGAGTTGGAGATGGAAAGACATCAAACACAAAGGCTTTCCAGGCTGCAATCAGTCAGCTGAGCCAATATGCAAGTGAAGGAGGTGCTCAGCTCTTTGTTCCAGCTGGGAAATGGTTGACAGGAAGCTTCAACCTCATCAGCCACTTCACTCTCTATCTCCACAAGGATGCTGTTCTGCTAGCTTCTCAGGTCTCTCTCACTTTCCTTTCTCCCCAAAGATGCATATAAATATTTCCCATTTGTTCTGTTTAATTATTTTGTAACTATTTGATATGAAAAGGGTTATATTTATGAAATGGGGCTGGATCTTTTTTAGTACTGATCTTTGTGCTTGTGTCTGAAACGACGTTGTTTTGGAGTTTAAAGTTGATGGTGGTTTAGTGTATTGGTTGATACTTTAACGACGTAGTTTTGAACATAAACACAAAATCAACAATCCGAAAAGGATACATTTTGTATGTTTTGAGGTTAATAAATCAACTAATCAAATGATTTAGGATATGAACGAATGGCCTGTGCTCAAACCCCTGCCATCTTATGGTCGAGGAAGGGATGCAGCAGCTGGAAGGTTCAGCAGTCTCATATTTGGAACAAATCTCACTGATGTCATTGTTACAGGTTGGTTGTTTTGTTTAATTTAAATTTCAGATTTATGATAATTTTATTTGGCTCAATTTCAACTGAATATCACCAAATTCATTGGGGCCCATTTGATCATTTCAGGAGACAATGGCACAATTGATGGCCAAGGTGAATTCTGGTGGCAGCAGTTCCACAAGAAGAAGCTAAAATACACCCGACCTTACCTGATTGAGATCATGTTCTCAACCGATATCCAAATTTCAAATCTAACTCTCCTAGACTCTCCATCATGGAATGTTCATCCTGTTTACAGCAGGTAACCAAATATGCTCCACCAATAAAAACTCATTTGTCTTACACTTTACTAACCACATTTCTCATACGATCATAGAAAAATGTTTAGGAGAATCGCTCGGGCCGTTGGTGGTGGTTGTCAATTGTTGATACATTGTGAGATTCATTTGCATCAATGGTTGACAGTCACTCACGCACATGAGCAATTCTAGAGGAGATTGCTTTTTCCAGTTTCAAGATTGTGTTATGATTAAGAAATTGAAATTATGATATTGCAGTAATATTCTTGTGCAAGGGATTACGATCATCGCTCCAATTACATCTCCAAACACAGATGGGATCAACCCAGGTTTGTCAATTGAAAAATCATTTAGTGGTCCAAGTATATATAATTTTTAATGAAAAATATATACTAAACACTGGTATACATTTTTGTTATTTTTCGAATGCAGATTCTTGCACCAATACTAGAATTGAAGACTGTTACATAGTCTCTGGGGATGACTGTGTGGCTGTGAAGAGCGGTTGGGATGAGTATGGTATAGCATTTGGACGGCCTACAAAACAGCTAGTAATCAGACGGCTCACATGCATTTCACCCTACAGTGCCACCATTGCATTAGGCAGTGAAATGTCCGGCGGGATCCAAGATGTCAGAGCCGAAGACATCGTGGCCATCCATACCGAATCGGGGATCAGGATCAAGACAGCTGTAGGGAGAGGAGGGTACGTGAAGGACATATATGTGAGGAGAATGACCATGCACACCATGAAATGGGTATTTAAAATGAATGGGGATTATGGGTCACATGCTGATGACAAGTACGATAAAAATGCAATTCCTGAGATCAAAGGGATCAACTATAGGGACATGGTGGCTGATAATGTAACAATAGCTGCAAGATTGGAAGGCATTGCAGATCACCCCTTCACGGGGATTTGCATTTCGAATGTAACCATTGGATTGGCGGCAAAGGCAAAGAAGCAGCCGTGGACATGCACCAACATTGAGGGAATTACAAGTGGCGTGACGCCTCGCTCTTGTGACCTGCTGCCTGATCAGGGTCATGACAAAGCTACAGCTTGTGAATTTCCTGCAGATAATCTACCAATTGACTTGGTAGAGTTAAAGCAGTGTACATATAGGATGAGCTATCTATAACAATCCTAAAATGATGTACCATTATTAGTGTTCTATGAAAAAAGCTAATTTATCTGACTACCAAAACCTAAATACCAGATTTGAGGACAAGAATCTGGGGAGGTTTTTTCACATTTCAGTAAGTTTGAGAAATTTGAAATATGAATATGAACCATGCCAAATTTCACAAAACTGAGCACATACAGACTCAGACATCACCCAGCTTACAAGCATGCTCTCCCATACTTATAAATTTTAGATGCCACTGTCAAAAGTTTCAAAATAAGCATTTTATTCCATTTTACAATGAAGCCATACAGGAAGTTCTCTTATGAGTCTTGACAGTTGGTTAAAAAAAAAAACTTAAAAGCAAAATGTACGCATTTACGGGTATTCACGACAAATTATGTGATGACGAAGTACATCTATCATATCTAAACAAAGCAACTGTTCATATTCAGACCTACCATTCTAAACAGAGATGATCACAAGACCGCAAGGCCCTACAACAGTGCTGGGTAATGGTCATGATAGTACTATAAGCCGCTAACCTCAGCTCCTACGTCTACAGCCAAAGCACAAACCTACACCAATGAGGGATTGGAGTTCTAACTGACGAGGCAGACTTGAGATTCAGCTTTTGATCTCCTTTTACACATTTGACAATTACAGACATCCAAAGACGTGATAACGTTGAATGAATGACATCTCAGGAAATCCAATCTCTCCGGCACAGTTTTTATAATGTCTTTCTTCCAGTAGAGTATCATTGTAATCAGTTTTGGGATTGCTTTCTAAGTGCATACAACATATTATAGCATGATCCTCAGTGAGTTGGATCTGGATTGAACTTTACAGATTCTCTCCAGATGAGCTCCTTGATATTCTCTTCTGTAAAGGATGGTTGCTCAAAATCAAAATTGAAAGGCATCGGGCAGACAGGCTCCTCGTTGATATCATGAAGAGGTGCCAAGTAGGGGTGGCAAAGAGCCTCGTCAACTGCAAAGCACCAGCGAGAAAACTAATCATCAACCCAATTAACAAGAAGAAAATTATCAACAAGTCCAGTTGCTCTAGTAATAAGCTCAGAGACATACCAAGCATTAATGCCTTCATTAAGTACAACCATTTGAATTGAAAACTACAAAGCGATATTTCCTAGTTAACTGCCAAACTCTGGAAATGGAAACAAATGCATTGCTATTTCTAAATTCTAAATTCAAATATTGTTTCTGCCAAAATATATCAGAATAATGAATACTAAATTTTCTCATTACTATGTTTTCTACCATTCATTATTTTCTGATATTTTCTAAATGTTCCAGTTCATTACCAATGCTGCAGAAAGTGCAACACAATGACCAAGAATACCTGTAATGCGCCTGTTAGGGTCAAAGACAAGCATCTTCTCTAGCAAATCAACAGCGCCAGGAGACATATTAGGAAATCCACCAGAAAAGCTCTGCTTTGGGTACTGAGGTAGTTGTCGGACATATCTTCGAGCATTATCACTTCGTAAAAATCCAAGGCTGGAGTCATCAGGTGAACCTAGGAGCTGTTCAACACATAACAAAAACAATTATGATCGTTTCTGAAAGAGGTATTCATTGTCTATCTCTCACAAAATCGTATATATTAAACTTAGAAATTCACTGTTTCCCTTTGATGTCCAGAGAATCAGACAGGTTCAGGCACTTTGTGCCATATGCCAACAAGAAAAATAGCCAAATGAATCAAAGAGACTTCTTTGATTCTTTTTTTTTCTTTTTTTTATAAGAGACCTCTTTGACTCTAGAATCGGAAAATTTGTAAAGTGCAGTGACACAACTGTCTAGATTCCACAAGCAAGATTTAGAAACCATGCCTCTGTTATGAGTCTCAGCTGATGTACATAGTCTTTGCCAGGGAACAGGGGCCGTCTGGTCATAATTTCCCCGAGAATGCAACCTACAGACCATATATCAATTGCTGCAGTGTACTCCGAACAATTGAGGAGTAACTCCGGTGCTCGGTACCAACGAGTAACAACATACTCAGTCATGAAATCAGTTTCAGATGTTGTCCTTGCAAGACCAAAATCTCCAATCTTAAGGTCGCAATTTGCATTCATGAGCAAATTACTGGGCTTCAAATCACGATGCAAAACATTTGCCGAATGTACATATTTGAGCCCTCTTAACAACTGATACAGAAAGTACTGCGAAGGAGGCATTTAAGTATTAGTGAAAGCTAAGGCTTGTAACACATAAACCATGATCATGACAAACATCGACAAACCAAGATTAAAATGCATAGAACTTTATCTTAGTTTATTCTTGTTTTCTGTATTTATGAGGTCGCACGTAAGGACTTCTAAAGTATAGTCATTTTGAAAATAACAGATCCAGAAAACTCGCAAATAAACATATAGAGCAGTCTTCCAACCAAAGAAGAAAATATACTTGCCATCTCATTGATCTATAAGTTAATAAACAAAAGAACAGAACCTTGTTTGCAAGATGCAATGAACAGAACTTGTTTGCAATATGAGATGAAGAGAAACTTGTTTGCAAGATGAGATGAAGATTTCCTATCACGATTTATTATCCAGGTATTAAAGGATATGTGAAAAGGTTGACATTATTTAAAACTGAGTGGTGAAAAGATTGACCCTATATAAACCTGAGTGGTGAAAAGGAATATGTCTACCATCTTTAGTAGTTGCTTAATTCAACCTACATAAGTGACAAACATGTATTGCTATAACCAGTAACCTAAAAATAGAAATCTAAAACCCAATTATGAAGTAATGGCCTTTGAAACAAAAACAAAACTACTGTCAACAGTTTAGAACCTTCCTGAGTATGCTCATGATATAAACCAAGAACCTACTGTCAAAAGTTAAACTTTCCAGTGGATGCTCAACTATAATAACTAAAAGGGCATAGCCAGCATAATATAAACCAAGAAAGAAAGATAGTGCCAACCCGACAATGATCATCGTTCAAAGGTTGGTTGGACCGTATAATCTGATGAAGATCAGTGTCCATTAATTCATAAACAATGTAGACATCATTGAAGTTCTCCTTCTGTGGAGGCCGTATGATGTCTTTGATGGCAATAACCTGCAACATAGAAAGAGCTATCAGTAAGCTGTTTACCAAAAAACATAAAGAAACAATTTAGCATGATCATGACTCTAAAGTTTTTGAACAATATCTGTGCAAATAGGCAGAACTAAGTCCAGGTGAATTTCTAGAAATGCTCAAATGGAGGGTTTATGGCTCTACCCATTAAAGATAACCTTGTGCCAGACCCACTCTGTGGCTGGTGGAGCAGGTCTCATAAAAAATACTTTAATAGACATGATCCCTCAAGGCATCTGAAAAGTGCTTGTAAGTATCTCAACAGAGTTACGTAAGGAACCGTTTTAAGTGAGTCTTCTACTGACACACTGTAAATTCAAGACGAAATTCTTTTAACATAGGTTTAAAATTAAACATTAAAAATCATTTACAGGGTCATTAATGAAAGAGCTGCGAGACCTATTACTCAGGATGTGATCAAGAGAAATGGATTATTTTTGAAAAAATTTAAGTGGAGAATAATCAGATATTATGACAAAATAAACTGATCATCAATTTAATGTTTGATAAACGAAAAAAGTGTCTCCAAAGATATAGTGATGACAATCGGGGAGGGGAGGCATAAGAGATTTATTGTAGGAACATAAAGGACAGAGAAGGCCACAAAAAATTACATTTTCATGATCCATGTGCCGAAGAAGTTTAATTTCTCGTAAAGTCCTCTTGGCATCAATTCTGTTGTCAAATGCATTACCAATCTTCTTAATGGCAACCTCCTCACGAGTCTCAGCATTCACAGCAGCACTGAATGCAACCAAAAAATTTTATCTTCCTCCAAATTGTTGATAACACATAGGATAAGTCAGATAAGAGGAAAAGAGCAATTCTTATTGATAAACTTATAATAGCACATCATTAACCCGAAAAAAACACTGCACTCAAACACACTAGTCCTGCACTAAGCCACAATATTTCAATATATCGTAAGATTTTACGCATTAAAAAGAGAGAATTATGACTTAGGGATACACCAGGGCAGAAGATTGAGCTCATTTTAGTTCATGAAACAAGGACAAGAGAAGATCAAAAATAACATGGGTGCAATGCAATTAGCAAGGAAAGATTGCACGATTACAGATGGACGGACTGACTGTTATGGCTATGAGTAGGCTCAGTGGCAAAGAGAATTCATGTTGAGAACCTAAACAACATGTTAATAGAACTTCATGTGGTCAATACTTATCCAGGATAATGGCTTAGTTGAGCTCAGCCGAGCAAATATCTCTTCAATATATACTCAAAACACGTAGATTAAACTCATTTCTGGACTTAAATTTCAACTAAAGGACACATAGCACATCACTTATCCCAGCTTAAACACAAATCATAGCAACATGAATAAATCTTAATTTATTGTAGGCAAAAGCCCGACTTTAATTACAACTCACAACCTTCATAACATTTTTATAAACGTACATAAAACCCCAAGTTCTATCCTGGTTTACGAAAACAAGATTTCCCAACCAACAAAAATCTTCATACCAAAAAACACCCATAACCAAGTTCCTCTCCTCAAGAAAACAAAACCAAAGAAACAAAATTAAAATTAAAATTAAACCCAGAAAACAATATTTCTCTAACAAACCCGACTAAATTGCAAGACGAGAGATCTTTAAAAATACCATAATCCCACATACACTCAGATTGAATTATGTAAACGTTATGTCATAATTAGAAAGTACTTTTCCCGCTTCTTGAATCAAAACTCTCCGATTCTACCAATAAAAGGTACTTCCATACAACCAAACTATTCCCAAACGATCAAGCAACAACAATCAACACACCATCAGAAGCAAACCCAAAGCCAAAAAGTTGAACAAACAATAAAAGCTCAAAACCCAGTACAAGTTCTTACCAAACAATACCATAAGCACCTCTCCCTACGGGCCTTATGGGAGGGACGTACTTCCTAGAAACCTCAAAGAAGTTACCGTACACATTGTACTGAACATAGCGTCCACCGTGGGCAGGTACCCCTTTGATGTTGTGATCACCTGCTGAAGCAGAGCTGGATTCCATAGTTAACCAGGGATCAGAATCCGAAATGGGTCAAGAACCAGTTAGGATTTCGGTGCTAAAAGGCTAAGACTATTGGAGAAGGAGCTATAGAGAGCGCTAATAATGGAGGAGAATAGCTACTAATGCAATATTTGGGGAGGGTGCGTCGGTAGGTGTAAAGGTTTTGACATTTCCTTCTTTCTTTTAGGGGTTCTTTTGGAAAATCTAAAGAAATGGGGGTGTGAACGAGAAAGAGAGATCTTTCAAGGAGGCTTTTGAACTGGAAAAGCTTGGGTCACCCGTGAGGAAATGGACTTTTTGACTCTTCTTTTTGTGAAGATGGGTGCGGTGTCTGTGATTTTGGAAAAAGGAAAAGAAAAAGAAAAATAGAAATAGTGTGGGGTTTGAAAATTATGTTGATAGTCAAATGCATGGTTCTTGAAGCATCAAAAGTGTACATGAAATTTCTTCCAATTTTTGGTGTTCTTTTCTTTTGACTGTTTTCTTCCAATTTTTGGTGTTCCTTTCTTTTGACTGTTTTCTTCCCTACCCAAAATTTTCTTGAACCCAAAAAGAAAAAAAGCCATAATATCTACTTCTAAAGTTTGATTGTAGTTCACACAAGCATAAATGATTTACTATTAATTGTTGACTCAGGCATGAATACGAATATAAGTTATTTAAACACGTATAAATAATTTATTAGTGTAGATTTCACATTGAATCTCATATTAATTAACAATTTCCAAATGTACGAACGGAGGAAAAAGAACAAACGATTCTAGAAAGTCTAAAGTCGAAGTTTTGAACCATTTGCCTTACGTTAAAGGAAATTTCCTTCTAATATGAAGTCTGAACATGAACACAAATTTCATAGTAATGACTACTAGGCTGCATGATATCATTGGAAGCGCAAAGTTCTAAGGGGGCCATGCCATTTCAATTCTTCAAATAAATAAAGTAGTGGTCATACAGTTTGAGTCATTTCCATAGTGAGGGATGGATTGGCTACTTGGGTAGCTTTAAGCTTTGGTTTGGCTAAACACACTGAATATGATCCCCTTTGGTAGGTAAAGTATGAATTTTTGACAATGATTGTGCTTTAAGATAATGGCATAATTGCCGTATTGGTTATGCAAATGGCAAAGTCTTGCATTCACAAGTCAAGCTGAAGTGGTGGTCCTTTTTAGATACAAGTTGGTTTTGGTAGGCTAAGGCTGGAGACTTTTTTTGACTACATATCCATTTTGTTTTGTGTTGGAGAGATGGATGGAAGGAAACTAGAAAGCTGACCAGTCTGCGTAAAGAAACGCAAATGGGAAAGCCTTATGTCTCGCGTCTTTTTAGAGTCTTGCGTGTTGAGTGGGGGAAGTAATAGTAAACCATTTTAATGCTTATGTTGTTTGATGTCTCCATCTTAATTCAAATATTGAACAAGCAAGTTGGTGTTGTCTTGTCTCCTTGCACCAGGAATGGCTGATAACGTTCCCAAAGACTAGCTTCTCTTCTAAAATCCCATGTTCATGCCAAAAACCTGCAATTCTCAGTGGATAAATCTGCAATCTTATCCTCGCTAACTGCATCCCTGCGTTTGGATGGGGAATGGAAGAGTACTGAGGAATTTGAAAACTAAGAATTTAAAATGGCAGGATTTAAAGTTTTAGAAATTGTTTCCTGTTTAGCAAATCTAAAATTACACTACAATTTAACGTTTATCTTTATAGAGACATAAATCTATAACAAGCGGTGGGGCTGCTAGTAGTAAGGTGGCAATGGGGTGGGAGGAGAGTGGTGGTGGAATTGGCGACGTCAATGGGATTGGGGTGGCAACGACGATGGTTGTGAGGGATGGTGGTGGCAGTAGCAATGACAATAGGAGCAGTGGTGATGGTCATGGAAAATTGGAGTTGTGGTGGTGGTGGTAGCAGTAGCGGCTGGTGATAGTAGTGATGATCATGGCAAGTTTAAGTATTTTAATCCCTCCGCCCGAACGCAGGGTAGAGGAAGTTCAAGCAGTTTAAAAGGAGTACCAGATGATACAGAGTGGGAAATAACCTAAAACTTTCTTGGGGAAACCTGTGAGGTCACTGGAATCAGGTGCAAAGTAGCTTGACATATTACCTACATCTTCAGTTAGCAAGTTAAGGAATAAATGCTCAATGCTGCTTGAAGCGCACCTAGTTTGATTCATTAGCAAAATGCACACCAAAGTCATTATTGTGTATGACAATTTCGACCATCATGCTCTCTTTTTTTTTGGTCCAACCATCAGGCAATGTGATCTGAAAAATACAACCAGAAATTCATGCCTCCATGGGTTTAAAACGCTCGTAGAAAAAGAATCTTAATCACATCATAACAAAAGAGCCTTAGCATTTTATAAATATACTTCTAGGCATGAGCTCATTCACTAGGTGAGGTTAAATTTACAGATTTTGCAAGATATCATACAAGACGAGCATACACACTACTACCATGCATTGTGCCCTTGTGCCTTTGTGCCAGTCGAGTAGAGAAACTTCTTGCTGGAAAACATCCCTGGAACATCGGAAAATTTAGGTAGTTCTTCCATCCAAGTAGCAAACAAATCTCACGAGTGAACCATAAGTGAAAAAAATGAAGGTGAACACGCATACATCTTTAATTTAAAACCAAAGGAACAAAATAAAGCAATCGAACAGCTGACTCCCACAGTTTCAAACCAAACCCTTTCATATATCATTAGCAACCCATAGTTCAACATACTTATACAACAAGGCAATAAAGTAATACTATAACTACAACTCACAACATACTGATTACAACAAGCCATACAAGATGGTATACTTACAAAAATCAGAAAACATAAGGCCCCATACCTAAAACCATCTTTATAAATAAGAGAGATTAGCTTCGCTATGATCATCTCACAACCTGCGCTCCTACATTTCCCGCCAGCATCTGGTCTGAGACTGCTCCCCCAGATCTTAGTTTCGAAAGCAAAGCGTCACGTCCGGTTAAAAGGATTTGGAAAAATCCATCCACTTCCTTTGTAAGAAGATCAAGTCCCTGAGAAAGCTTTTGTGCCTTACTTTCTAAATCAGAAATAGAACTGCGGAACTCTTTCCCTTCAGCAAGGCCCACACCATCTTGGATCTTGGGATACAACTCCTTTACAATACCATCAACTGCTTCCAGCTCTTTAAGTACCATGAATCTTCCGCTAGAAAATACATTTCTAATTTCCCCATTTACATTACCCTGAAAGTCATTAAATGCTTGAGCCCACAGATATGTCTCAGCAACATTCAAATCTAACAACTTCTTTGCAGAACCAGAAAAGGCTGCAGCAAAGACACTACAAACGGATACTGTCAACACCTTCACTCCATACATAGCACGCATTAGAAGTTTCCCTTTTGCTGAGTTCTTTACCTTTGGCAGATCAAGGGATTCCACAAGCTTGTCTAAAATGGTGCTACAGTTCTCAACTCTGGGGTTCTTTGAACCAATATGGTGCCTCCAGCCATCAAGTGAAGAGCGGGCCCGAATAAATTGGTTAGAAGAGGTTGAATCCAAATTATGCAAGACGCACTGAAGAAATAGATGGCCCTGGTTTAAACGTGAGATCTCAGAGCTAAAAGCAATGCATACATCAAGCAACTTTACACTGATGTCCAAGTACACGTCAATCCATTTCTCATCCCAGTCACTCACAGGGAGGTCAATCTCAGATATGAGGGTTTTTATGTCATTATGAGTTCCACAAAGAGACTCCATCGCCAATTTCATCCATGACAAGCTGAGGACATCATCCTTGTCTTTCGGGTTAAGCTTTCTCAACCTCCCAGCCAATGTCTCCTCAAAAGTGTTTAACAGTGCAACAAGCTTTGGAGACAGATGAGAACCCTTTGGTGAAATCATCCGGAAAGGATTTCCAAAATGGAAGAAAGGTCGGTGTGGTTCCTGTGGACGACTCATTATGGTGAAAACACTGCAGGAAGAAGCAAATTTGATTAGATATCATAATGCAAATCAGCCTTCAAAAGGCATCCAATAATGAGGAAATCATTAACACGCTGATATATCATGTTGGAAATCAGCCTCATAAACTCATCCCACTGAACATGTCAGAATCAAAAGCCACATGAACATCTACCAAACTAGCTCCTTTTGAAATCAGATTGTTGGACAACCTCTATCCACAATGACGCATTGCAAGACAAAAAGCTCATTACCATGTGCTAGCCAGGAGATGACAGCAAAAAATAAAAGAAAATAAAACTCAAAAAGATCTTTATGCCACCTTCCAATAATTTTGCAGGCACTAGAATAACGAAATTATATAGACATACAATATGCCAAATTGAGTAGAGAATTTTGGACAAATAACATTCATTTTGACACATTAAGGACTTTTAGCATATTTTCTCAAGATTTAGAACTATAGCCACTTGAGGCTGCTCCAGCAGTGCTCGATCCCCTACGAGCAACGCTGGGCCCTCTTCAGACCCCTCGAGCAGCGCTGGAAAGTGGCTAAAATTCAAAAGCAAAAAATTGGGCTAAAAGTCTTCAACATGTCCAAAACTTGGTTGGCTTTCCGAAGTGAGTAAATCACCCAAAGAATAAGCCAATTTGAGTTGACAATATCAGCTGCAGATAGATAAAACAGAAAACACAAGTAATCTCTATTCGTTTCTTCCATTTCAATAGCATGCGACTGCAAAACTTCAAACGATTTCATGCATGTCAGAAGAGTTATTTAAACTTTCCCAGTAACATTCATAAAATAAAATAAAAACAAGATAAACCAAGTTACATCTTGTACACGATGAATAAATATGCCATAACCCCCCAAAACAAAACAAACAACCCTCTTAATTCTAGATTTCTCTTCAGGAAAATAAAAATAGAAAAGCTGAGACTCGGCTGAAATTCTGTATTCCACCTAACGGAATCAAAATAAGACCAAGCAAAGCAAAACTTCCAAGGAAAAAATAAATCCTTAACTGTCATCCTATTTTCTGCCACTTTCTAAGGTACCAAAAAGACGGTCAACAAATAACAAGACTGGAATTCCCAGCCATATGTTCTTAATAAAGAAAACCTCAAATTTCTACCCAAATTTTCGAGCAACAAACTTTAGCCTCATAAATATAAGCATAACATCACAAAGTATTAGCCTCTACAACAAAATTAAACAATAAGAACTAAAGCTTTACCCAATCAAATCATATAAGCGCAGCAGAAATGAAAACATATGCAAACAACATATACATACACAAAATTATACATTTCTGTGCACCGAGCCACTTACCTAACCGTAGATATCTAGAAACATGAACCGATTGTTGAGAAATTGAAAGCTGAAACCCTAACCCTAAGGTCAATCTAAAGGAAACAAAACAAAAAATGAAAAAAAAGAAAAGCTGAAAACTTTCACTCTGATTATATTGCAAACAGATAGCAGATCTAAGAAAGAGAGCTACATAGAGAGAGAAAGAGAGGGCCGTACCTGATTCAGAAGATAGATCGAGAAATTTCGATGAAAGTTTCGGCCTTGGCGACTCGGCTTTTGGGTATCGTTGAAAATGTGAGGCTGCTGAGAAGCTGCTGTTTCCAAGTAGGTGAGGGATAGTGATAGGCTCACCCAGGGATTTACGGGATAGCGGGACACGTGGGTCAATATAAATTGGGATGTACGGCTAGACCATTGATATTTCCGTTAGGTTTCGAGGACCTTCGATTGTTATGCTGGGGCTGCACTCAGGGTACTGTTGTCTCCCTGCTAGTGGACGGTTTTGATTATGCTTTTGCAAGAAACGTGGTGGGTTTTCGTACCTGTGATCTGAAATCAGCGTCAATTCTATGCATGTGGATCATACAGATCGACGGTGTTGATTGGTAGTTGGTTGAGAATGTTTTTATTTTGTTCTGGGCCTTTGGGCTTCGGCCCGCCAGATAACTTATAATTCTTTTTTTTTTTTCTTTTTTCCTTCCTTTTTTTAATTAAAAAAACCTTTACTAATGTTAGTTCAAGTCCATTATCATATGACAGATAGGCTAATTGGTGAGATATGCCCATTGTACTCAAGTTTTAAAGTTTATTTTTATAAATTAGACTATCATTTATATTTTTAAAAAAATTATTATATTAAATTAGGCTATCGATCTCACCATTTTGTGTTGTGACTCGTGAGTGTGATGTTGCATAGAGCAGTTCTACCCAAAATTTAAACTTGAGGATTGCAATAATGGTAGGGAAATCACAGTGGTGGTGACTGACTAGTGATTCATTATCATGTAACAGGGTTGAGAAAAATGTAACTTGTTTGGAAGCACTAATCACATTGTTAGTAGAGGATATGAAAAAACACCTCATTGACCTAGGGATCTAGGTCAATTTAAAAGGAAAACACTCATCTATCTAGATCTGTAAGCATAAAGAATTAGTTTTGTGTACTTCGTATACACACCAAAAACAAATAATAAGTGGATTAAAAGATAAGGAGCAAACTAATCAGTCGGCAATGCCTGCCAAGTAAAATATAATTGCAAGATTCCCCCTTAAGTCACCCTTAGATATGCGAAAAGGAAAACAAAGATAAAATCAACAGTCCTCTAGGTTAAACACTCGCAAAAATAAATAATAATTAACCGTTAATTAATATGAATTTCACGAAAGAATCTTATTATAAGTCGACAATAGGTATCGAGAAAACAGCTAAGCCTGTGAGAAGGGTAGGGATAAGCTTGGCCCCTTTGCACATGGCTTTTTTGACAAAATTTTCTTGCCAAAGTCAAACATTTGAACTTCTACGCAACGCAAAGAAATGCATTGAAAAAGTCTCAGATGCTACAATTAGGAGGACAAGCATCGGGTCCCTGAAACAGTAAACAACGAAAAATTCACTAGAAGAAGACCTATTCACCCAATAAACCAAGCCTAAAATTGCATGCTGCAGACAAAAAGACAAAAGGGTTCTCCCCAAAACATTATCCATGGCCGGCTTTAAGTTTATCATTTATCTTTGCCAGGGCAAAGGCATGTTCTGGCATTGAAGGTGAAGCCAAAAACCATGACCCCAGTTCCAGCCCAGATCCCAGTTGCCCTGCCAGATGGTCCAACAAGGACAAGAAAACCACATGAATAAGAAAGTTGCAGGCTTCCAGCAGCTGCAGCAGCTGTTTCAACTGAATTAGCTGGTTTCTGGGTCCATTTCTCAGAAACCATCCAAGGCATTGATGTTGATGTGCTCTTAAGTGCTTCTATCAGAGTACATGGTTAAAGGGCCCCACCTGCTCATCACCATCTAACTTTGAGGCTGGCATTGATGGTGACAAGAAGTTGGAAGCCAACATAACATGATAAAGTTGGACAATCAAATTAAAATGGAATGCACATAAGTAAAACTGAGATAGAATATAAATATATATATCTTTGATGTAACTCTAATGATATCTTGTTTTACAAACAAAACAATATCGATGAATTATGTTTCCTATAAGAATGAAGAACAAATTGTTTGAATTGTACAAATGCATCCAAATACGATGCCCATCCTAAAAAAAAAAATATGTAACTAACCATGAAACAAATGTAAATTATTGAAGATACTGCCAAAATCAGGGTGGAAGAAAAATGAGCTTCAGAAACTTGGACAGAACTTAAAGCTGTTAGTCACCTAATCTTCCAAGGGCATTATCTCCACCTTGTAGGTTGATGATGGTTCCTACCAGTATCACCTTCACTAGTATCAGAAGTCCCTTCATTCAAGTGTTTATCCGCTATCTTCACAACAACATGATCGTCCTGTTGATAATCAGGATCTGATCGGGACGTATCTCTACCAGTTCGGCGTTCCTGCATGTAATGGAAAAACAAAATGGATAAGGAATTCCATATCAAGGACAAAAGGTCATAAAAAATGGTTATATTAGTTCTTCATGATACATACATCACGAACAAGCAAGTCATCAGCCTCAAGCATGTGGATCACATGTCCCATTTTTGGCCTTTTTGTGGCATCAGGATCAACACATCGAAGAGCAACCAGGAGAGCACGCTTAAGTGCTTTTGAAGCAGGCATCTCAGGCAGCTTGGGATCAACTATTTCCTCAGCTTTTCGTTTCCCAACCATGGTTTTCAACCATTCTACTAGATTAACCTGAAAAGATTTATTATATTTCAGCATACAGTTAGCAGGAGAAAAAGAAAACTCGATACATGAAGAGAGGGGAAAGGTTTCAAGCTTAACCTCTCCTTGTTGTCGACTATAATCAACAGGGCTTCTTCCGGATATAATCTCCATAATAAGTATTCCAAAGCTATAAACATCACTCTTTTCGTTCAGCATTCCTGTGCAAGCATATTCTGGTGCAACATAACTAAAGAAACCACCAAATATAAGATTTATTTTCAAACTTTAAGAACATAACTACAAATAATTTTAAATTAAAAAAATAACAAAACTAACCCAAATGTTCCCATCACTCGAGTTGTCACATAACTGTTCTCAGAGCACAGGAGCTTAGCAAGCCCGAAATCAGATACTTTGGGGTTCCACTGGCGATCAACTAGTATGTTGCTTGATTTCACGTCACGATGAACAACCTTTGGTTCAAGACCCTCATGAAGATAGGCCAACCTGCACAATGAGGAAACACAAAAGGGCATGAATATGGATTTTCATTTTCTTTTTTTAATTAAGAAAGAAAAGGAAGAAACATGTGAAACTAATATGATCTTAGTACCCTTTCGCTGTTCCCAGTATAACATTCATACGAATATCCCATGTTAGCGGACTGACTTCACCAACATCCCCATGAAGCCATTGATCCAGATTGCCATTGTCAACGTACTCATACACAAGCATCCTGAAAAAAAGAAAAAAAACAGAAGTTTTATGACATCTCTAAGACACTCCACAAGAAACACAAACTCAAAACTCAAATTGTAAGACAAATTATTAGTACCTGTATGCACCCTCAACACAGTATCCCAGCAACCTTACAAGATTTTTGTGTCTCACACGTCCAATTGCTTCCACCTCCACTTTAAATTCCTTCTCAGCTTGACCCCTGATAATCAATCGGTGTCATAAGCAAATGCATTACTCACGCGTATAAAAGATAATGAGATACCCAAAATCCAAGGCACAAAGTACCATCCGTTAATTGCTGGCTATAGCAGCCGTACACTAAACAGTACGAACAGAGGCAAAAGGACAACAAAGAGAAATTTGGGATAAGTGAATTAGTCAATGTGTGACGAGAGAGTAGAGAGAGAAACTTATTCTGATGCCTACTACATCATGAATTCAAGCTTGACTATAAGCACAAGGAACTTGATAAAAAGAAGGGTTCTTCTTTTTCAGAAAGCATGTGACTTTACAGCACCAATTCTAACAGACGCAAGACAAGAATAACACGCAGAAAGGGAATCAAACCCAAAAAGAGAGGTAAACAGTGAACCACCCATAAAATTAACCAACAGAGAGGTACTCTGTTTGTTGCCGAGAAAATGTAAGAACAGAATTTTTTTTTAAACTTGAAACTCATAGAATTACAGGAAAAAATTTCACTCCGCAAACATGAAGTCAACTTCATACGGTTATCTTATAACTAATGCATCTTTCCATCACTACAACTAGAAATGATACAATGATTATTCAGACATATCCAAACGCCAATTAGGAATTATTATAAATATATAAAAAAAAGGAATAGAAAAACCTTCTATTTTTAGTTTTGAGCTTTCCTGTTTTAGTAAGGTTCTGCAATTTGAACACCCAAAAATGAAAAGGCCAAAAACTGTCAAATTTTTCATTGTTGCTTATTCAGCAACGGAAACAGAGATTTACAAACTAGGAATTCCAATCCATGGCCAATTAAAAAACCAAAATTTCTCATCAAATCTTGCCTAATCATAAAACCACCAGAAACCACAAAGTACACATAAAATTTTCATTTTTATAAATAAATAAACAAAAAACAGAGTTTTTTTCGAGTACCTGTTATTCAACAAGTTCTTAACAGCGACTTTAGTCCCATCACTGAGAATCCCGCTGTAAACAATCCCATACCCACCTTCCCCAATCACATTCTCTTCACAGAGCCCATTGGTGGCCGCTTCAAGCTCTCTCAGAGTGTACCATCTTCCCCACCCCAGATGCGACACCTCGGGCCCCACCACGTTCCCACTCCCATACGATGCCGTCTCACACCCACTATTCAAAGTCCCCTTACTCTCCCCACTCGACGCCCGGTCCGAATACACCACGACCCGGTGGTCCGGCTTCCCGATCTCGACATGGAGGTCGTGAACAATTTCCTGGATTTCTTTCGATATCACTGGAGTGGGCGAGTCGGTGGTGGGCTTGGGCTGGGCCTTGTGGGCCTTGGAGCGGTGGCGCGAGGTGAGGCAGAGCGAGAGGAGGAAGAGGGTCAGGACTATCAGAGACCCGACTAGGATTCCGATGACGACCCAGAGCCGGAGCCCGAAGATTGACGTCGGTTTCGAGAGCTCCGTGTTCACAAAAGCAGCGTCGTACACTGACATTGTGGGTATCGAGAAGAAAGCTCAGAAAGATAGATGCTTGCGTTGTGGGTTTGGTCGCATTGGGTCGCCGGAGTTTGATTTTCCGGCGATCGGAGAATCATACAAGTTTTTCAGAGAAAGAGAGAGTTTTGGAAGCTCGAGATTTAGTGGGAGGTGTATAAATGTAAGAAATGATCTGTCTATCTGTGTTGTTATTTTTTAATTTAATTTTTTTAGTTGGTCTTTTTTAGTCCTTGAGATTTTATGTAATGACGTGTGTGTCCCTTGTCCGAGACTCAGTCAGACAGGTGAAAGAGCGAGCCTCAATGGTGCTTTTTTTTGTTGGTGGCTTTGCTTCCAAATGGTGGTTGTAGAGTGAATTTTTTAGCTTGAGCTATCAAGCAAAAGCATTTACTAACATTAATTGTATTTGTAGGGATTTTTTGAAATAGATGGATTTTGTTTTGTATTAGACTTGATGGATAGATTATATGATTTGGAAAATAACTCCTTTGAATTTTTCAAAACGCATTAAAGTTAGGTGCTAAAAGTTATATATGATAGGGATGTAGTATTAATGAAAATATATATCATATGTGGATTCAAATATCAATTCGTGACCAATTATATTTGTTAATTGAAAGGTAAACCGGCTTGTGTGTATTCAAATATCGATTCGTGACCAATTATGCTTGTTAATTGAAAGATAAACCGACTTGCGTGTATTCAAATATAAATCGATGGATTGAAATGTATACCAACTCTCAACTTAAGCTCAAATTGAGTTTACCTTCTTATTTTGTTAATCAGGAATGTAGGTTCAAAATATAGATATCTTAATATTAGGTAAAACGAAAAGTACCACTCAACCCGAGTATGTTTAAGTCAATATCTTCATGATTCATTTTCATGCTCTATTGAACCATTCAGTTGAGCTTAAGACTAAATTGGGACAACCCAAATGTGTTCTTTTTGGAAATTGAGTCTACCGAAATTGCACTCCTAATGTTTCCTTATTGAGGAAGTGTAATTGTTAGTGAAACTGTTAATTATTTATTAGGTATGATTTCAGCCTCGAATCGGAGGGAGAGTTTGCAACATAGTCAATGAATGCACTCTCACATACTTTAGTTTTCAGTAGGGAAAAAGGACCGTTATATATACGTGTACATATTAGGTTGGGCTAGCAAGGGATTTGTTTTTTAGTCTTTTCATGGAACTGTTTAGTATTCTTGTGTTGGAAGTTTCAGATAGAGAATCTATCATCATGTTGATGTTGGAAATAAAAACTCTCTAAGACTTGTTAACTTCACTTACAAGACATTAGGATATGTTATGCACACATGGAATTACCTTCAAATTTTGGTGCTTTGTATTGGTAAAATAAGGGTTTGACCATAGTAAGTTGTAAGTTTACAATTCACTCAATATTCGTTTTTTTATCGCTAGGTTACAGGTAAAGTTATAACTAAACATAATTTCACAAGAAAAACTATTTTTCTTTTTATTCTTTCCGTAAATTACAGTTTAATATATATGTAAAAAATAATTCATTAAAAATACAAAATAAAAATTGATACATACAAAATAAACTGTGATTGGTGTGAAAGTAGAAATTCCTACTTTCACATAAATGAGATAAGTATTTTTCTTTCATACACTATGATGTGTTGAATAATGTTTTCTTCTTGAAATCTTTTACATCTTTTACAAATTGGTTGATTAATCACTAGAAATCACGTGCGAAAATTTGGCATTTTTTTCAGTCTCTCCATATTATTTGACCCACAAAAAAAAAAAAAAAAAGTTTATTCCATATTTATCAGAATCAATCATTATAAAATAAATTAATACAAAAGTACCACAAAGGAGTCCCACACAACGACTTTTATCACCACAGACAGAGTTACTTACGGATTGAGAAAGTGCTTGATGGCTGTTCTGTCGCTGCAACAAGACTGCAAGGGCATGTTGCAAATTGCAAGTGGTGTAATGAGAATCTTATATTTATATTCTAATTGATTTGAGTTGAGACTAGGTAACAAAAAAGTTGTGAAACAAAAGCTAATAAGCACCACTAAATAGTGGAAATCCCTATTGGAATTGCGTGGACAGCAGCATAATGGCCCATCATGGAATTTGAAAATTGATTTTTTCTGTGTTATTTTTGTGTCTTCTTGTGACAGTTGGGTTTCCTTCAGGTTTTGGCTTAATCAATGAAGATGGATTGTTGGACATGACAAATGATTGTGCCAAAGTGTCCTCTTTCTTTATTGTTAATTTTAGTGATGATCTTCTCCTTTATGATTATTAATCAGTCAGGAGCATGATTTGGGATTTGTTGTATGGGCACGAATTGTTATTAGCACTTCAAAATAATCATCATGTGTATGTGCTTCAATTTTCAAAGTTCAAGTATTTTTTAGAGCCGGCCCACAATACTTATGCTCATAAGTAATTATGTTGTTTTGTTAGAAACACAACAAAAAATTCATTAAAAATTCAAAAAGCACTAATCTAGAAACACTTAAGGTCACAGCTAATTTGCTGTTGATGCACCAAAGAGACAAGATTATCAATTTGCAGTTTTCACTTGTTTGATATGTGTCTGTCTCGTGTTATCTATGAACCTCTAAAAGAAAATCTATTCTTCAATTGACTTCGGCATTTTAAGCCCAAGTTGGGCAGAAAATACAAAGCACCCGTGAAAGGAGTTCAACAATGCCTGCGGAAAACTTCAGAATTCCAATCCAACACATGCTTAACAAATACTATCGTGCAATTTCTAGGAAAATAAAATATCAAGATACAACAGGGCAGAAAGCAACTGCTATAAGGGCTCTTCTAACTGTTAGGTCATGCGAACATTATACACATAACGAGATTCGATTGTCTCCGGTTTACTTCTATATTCGTTCATTCTTCTCCCCCATCACTGATTCACTGTAAACCCCATCCTGTTCTAGTAAGTAAAAGCGGTAGAGTAATTGAGCTACAGATATGTGGATACACAATGAGTTTAAACGAATAAAGTAAACAAAACAGCCGTCAACAATCATGAGGACAGTGCTCTTTGTCAACTGAGATTGATGAATTGGATCCGTGTTCATCATCCATACGGTTTTCCACATCAGTCTGCTTTCTTGTCCGGTTTATCGATTGCATCCAACCTTTCAACAAGTGGCGGATGAGAATAGTGATATGCCGAATACCAAGGATCAGTGTTCATGGCGGACAAATTCTCTTCCTGCGAAACCATTAAACCCCACTTAGTAATGCAAACTGTTTTAGCAACAAGGTAAAAGTACAAACGCAGTCACCTATATCAACTAATTTAGAAACACTGCAGATGACAGAGAAATATATTAATAACTCGATCATAAATGAATCCAGGCAGCCAAATTTATTTGTGGCACATTCATCTGTCTATGATAAAATATAATTCAATCATAAATAAATCCTGTCAGCCATATTTATTTGGGGCACATTCATCTGTCTCTACTATTTGGCCAACGCATGACCATAAGTCAGAACTTAATCATGGAAGATAAAATGGCCCAGAAAAATCAACAATGTGAAAAGGGATCACAATATAAGTTTTAGTTACAGGTAACTTTGAAATGCCGTTCATGATTTTGAGTTCACAGCCTTCTAAGTGCAGAGCTATCCAATAAATAGAACACATCAATTAATGTCTAAATGAGAGGGGAAAATTAGATAAATTACCTGTAGTTTAACAAGACCAGCTCGAAGTGCAGAGGCATAACCAAGCTTCTTAGCAAAAGCATCAGCCTACAGAGAAATAAATATGATAAATAAAAGATCCAGCGATGCAAGGAGAAAAATAAAACAAATGAAAGAGGTAATTGATGAAGTACAGATTTACCTGAAATTCAAATGATCGGCTCACAAGGTTAAGAGCAAAGCTTACTAGGTGCTGGAGAGGTATTATGGTGTGCTGCAAACAACAACGTGGGGTCAAAATATATTATGCAGATGTTGGGATAAAACATTATCTTCCTTGATATATAAATCTTGTAAATGTCATTTCAACAGAGAAATAATACTTTATAATATAATATATATATATATATATATACATATCAGAGAAATAATTGTCTACTTCAAGGGTAGCCAAATTATAGGAGTTTCTCACGAGTCAAGAACTCCATAAGGATGATGTACTGTTGTACAAGTTCGCAAAAGAGTAAAAACTGGACACATGCAGTCTATAGTACTCAATTTCTATAATATTAAGTATTCAGAAACCAAAAGATCACGACGATAGAAGAATACAAGGAAATTTGCATACCTGAAATATGATAAGTCCAATGATTACTGGCTGGGTATCAAACCCAAAACTTTGAAACAGACTACTTGAGTTTCTCACAAGAGTATATCCCCCAAACTGTAAAAATGTAAGGATCTGCACCAAAAGAGAAAAATCATAAAGCAACCCGACACCATCATTTAAAGAACTTACTCAGATTCAACCTGAAACGTCATTAGTTTCTAAACTAAGCATTCAAATGCTGCGCATGGCACAACTAGAGAGAAAAATTAAGGTTAAATTATAAATAAATAAGAAATATTTTAAGAGGACACATGCCCCTTGTCCTTCTCTAGGACAATACATGTTTGATCATCACTACAAACCCTATGTAAGGGTTGTGCTAGTAAGCCAGGGTTATTAGTCACAACCTTAGCCGCTTGCCTTATGTGGCCTAGGTGAGTAGCTATTCACACAAGGACAGGCCATCACACCCAACTCAATATCACCAAAAAATAAGGATATTGGAGTTGAGCATTCTAAATAATCAATAAAATTGATCAAACAGTGATCCAATTTGCATAAAAATTTACAGCATACCTGCACAGCAATAAATGAATACATTGTGTGATTAAGCTTCCAATGGCCTAGCTCATGTGCTATAACAGCTACAATTTCCTCATCATCTTTGCACTGCAAGCCATCATATATTCTCATCAATACCTCTTTGCATACAAAGGGACTATACAGCCACAGTAATCAAATAATAAATTAGACAAATAAAGATAAGAGATTGGGAAGAAGGCATTCAAGATGATTTTTTACTGATATTTATACGTCCCATTAGCAACAACCTTAAAATACGTATCCTTTTTCGTTCCATAAAAAGTTCAAGAAACTGCAAGATAAAAGGATAAAATACTTATTGGAAAACAAAGAACAAGTATTTCACACAGTAATGCCTCCTCACCTGTTGAATTAATGTATCGTAGAGAACGATTCTCTTGTTCTTAAAAAATCCATACATGTAGGCCTGAATCGTGATTGGTAAAGATGAGTAAGTCCACAGTATTAACACAGTTCAGAACAAAGTAAATATAACAAACATGAATGAAGGCAACGAAATGTAGGTGCATCATTAAAGCTTTTTTTTTTAAAACCAGAAATCCACCCATCCGCAAAGCAGACACAGCTTTGAAACTGGGGCCCCATGCCGAACCCTACAATCTATGGGAGGCAGGAAACAGTAGCAAATAGCTGGGTAGGTTTTGGGGTTTTGAACCTCAGACCACATGGGAGTAAACCATGCGCCTGATCATTCCAACTAAGCCCTCGGTGCATTATTAAAGCATATGAATGGACCCACTGAAACAATTTGCGCAATAAGATTATCATCTAGCTTACTAAGGCTCCCCAATTGCAGTTTCTCTATTCCTAATTCTTAATGCAAAGAAGGTTAACAATGGTAATCACTAGGAGTATGCCTTGCCTTACTACTACTAGTTAACAAAAAAGCAAAGAAGCATGTAGAAAACAGCACAAAGTTTTACACTTTTGACTAGAAATGCAATGATACATCTTTCTTCTTAGAAAGGCCCATTAAATGTACAAGATTTGAACCCTCACATTGCTGTGACTTGACCTTGTAGATCCATCAACGACAAACAACTTCTTCAATGGAAACTTCAGAGAAGAAGCGAGTTTCTCAATTTTCTGCCTGAGCTCACCCTCTGGAAGCTATTTTCGCACATAGCAAAGAGAACAAGATGATGAAACCAAACATAAAAACAGGAGAAATAAATTTCATAATGACAAATATTTTGAACACTCACAGGTGTGAACTTGTTAAAGAGTGGAGCTATTAGAACAGGGTAGAGCGTCATCATCACAAGAGAGAGAACAAACATGAATGCCCAAAGATAGATGGCCAGGTAAGCACCTCCTTTCTGCAACCACACAATTGAACATGAAATAACACCAATCAGTGGAGATGGTTTGCACTGTGTCATATTAGATGCAGATAACTTAAAGTTGAAGTATTTAAAAGACAACGCAGAACCAACTCACCTCCCCTTCCCCATAACCCCAAAATAAAAGGGCAGAACAATAACTCTAACCATAAATATCTCAGGATTCCAGACGCAAAGATCAATTTAAATCAATGCACATCAACTAAGCACTGCAAATAAAAAGGTGCTCACAAATATATGGCTTTACCTGTACAATTACAATGATTGCAGACACAATAGGTGGGCCAAGAATAACAGCAAGGCAGATTCCTTTAACCATGTCTCTGAAGAATAACCATATTGTTTGCTGTAAAGCAAACAGATAGCAACAGGATATGAGAAAATAAATGGACGAAGAACCTAAGAAATAATAATATAATAGTGGTAGTGGTTGTAGTAAAACTGATAGTAATACTATCCAATAAGAGAGTACGAATAACCAGAAACTTATTGGAGATGCAACATGATAAGGAAGTCTGATTACACATACAAACCTTATTAAAACCATGACGAGCCTCAACCACAAATGTGGAGTACAGAGAGAATGGCAAATCAGTAATCTGCAAAAGAAACAAACTATTGATTGTAACCCAATAAAGTAATAGATCTTCAAAATCACGGCAATGCAAATACTAATGGGATTGGTAAAAAATGCCCAGAACTTTGTAAGCCATGCCACCACAAGTCATTCAGCTTTTCAGCCATGATGTTAAAGCACAACATGACGTTTAGTTTCTTATGGAACAACGTTACCAACCTTGTACGAACCAAAACTATATCCACTGTGGAATTATTAAAAGAGCCTTCATACTAGCTGTTAGCCCATTAGCTCAGATAACGACCAAAAACTTGTACAGACCATCAAGGTAATGAATAAACCATTAACAGCAAGTCTCGGCACAACTAGGGCACTAGGCTTTCCTCCCCCCCACCCCACCCCCCAAAAAAAAACCCAAAACAACATATATATAGTCTATGAGAGCACTAGATTTTACTAATGCACTTGGTACAGGTACACATTACACTTAAGTAAAATTCCAGTATCCACAATGAAGCTAAAAAAATTATCTTACATACTGAAAAAAGAAAATCATGTGCGCACCTGTGACCAAATCATAACACCACCTAAGAATGCAAGTGTATGCAGTATCTCATTTTCGGCATTAAGGCCAACCAAAGTCACAAAGTCTCCTGATCTCTGTGATTATTGAAAATAAAAAACAAATATAATTAAGCAATGAAAGTAGAGCAGAAAGGGAGGGTTGCACTAACAACATTACCAATTACTAACCTTCCAAAACCAAGGCAACACCCGAAAGAACAAAATTGCAGAGTCCATCAGTATTGTCACAAACTCATGAATAAAATGGAAGTGGCTGAAAGTGAAGAAAGATACATTAGGGAAGCACAACTGTGCACATTTACGTCTATTAAGATTATAAATGAGAATGGCAAGGAAGATATACCTTTTATCAAGACTGTAGGCTCGTGATTTCTCAAATTTTTCCTGGCCGATTACTCCTTCCAAAGTTTTGGGAAGAGTTGGAAGTTTGAGAGCAGTATGTTGGCGCAAATCCAAATAAGTTTCAAAGATGTACATTAATATCATAAAACCTGTAATAAAAATTAGAAAGTAAAAGCAGTTACAAGCAATGAAACAGGATGGGGAGAGGGAAAAGATAAAACAAATATGAAGAAGCTCCGAAGACGCTGGGAGTCATTTCAAAAGAAAGTGAGATAAAAAACAATCAAATCAAAAGTTGAAAGGAAACTGAAAAACTACCAAATCGCAGCATAGACGAGAAAATTAACAGAAAGAATGACCACAATGGAGCGAGAAAAGGGACAAAATAAAAAGAAAAAAGGGGGAGAGGGGGGCTGGGGAGTGTAGTTGACAAGTCTTCCCATTTCTTAAGATGACCACTATTTTTCTAACCGTCTTTAGATACCAATAAAAGCTGAGTATATAAAGCAGAAACTATATCTTAAGCCCAATTCATACTTCATGGGAAAGAAAGCGGTAAAGGTAAACCATTTTAAGTTGTCATGCCACATTTTGATAAAACCCAACCGTTCAAACTTCCAAACTGAACAAAGTTTCCACATTTTCCTAGAAACCAAACATAAATTCTTCTATCTGAAAACATGAAAACCAATCCAAACACCCACAAAGAAACCGCACACCAAGCTCATAACAACAATCGCAGTTAGACAATAAAGATAAAAACTTTAACTTGAAAAGCCCTAGGATTTCATTAAAACCAAAATTTGGAAAAAATATTCTTTAAAAAAAAAAAACTTAAACACAATCCACAAAATGAACCAAATGAGTTCTCAGTCCAAAAAAGAAACAAAAAGCAAATGAGTACTCACAAAACGAAATTTTGAAGCAACACACATCTGAATAATAGGCAACAAGACGAAGAAGAAGATGACCCTCAATTAAAAGCAAGCAGTTCAAAAACTTAATATAAAAAAATCAAAGAAGACAAAGAAAATGCAAATATTGATAATAAATGGAAGGAGATATTGAAATGGATAAGTACCGATAACAGCTTCCAAAAAGGGGAACGCCATGGCTGAGTAAGACGGTGCAGAGAGAGAGGTTTTGACGAGATGAAGTCGTGTTTTGTACGAATAAATAGAAGCAAACGAACCGGATCTTC